>NC_053022.1:500566287-500678157 GCF_003073215.2 Triticum urartu | reverse complement strand
ATACTAACAACATTGCAATCATGCTCATCATTAAAATATTTAGAGCCAAACATTCTAATGCATTCTTCTTCTAGCACTTGAGCACAATTTTCCTTTCCATCATACTCACGGAAGATATTAAAAAGATGAAGCGTATGAGGCAAACTCAATTCCATATTTTTTTGTAGTTTTCTTTTATAAACTAAACTAGTGCTAAAACAAGAAACAAAAAGATTCGGTTGCAAGATCTAAAGACATACCTTCAAGCGCTAACCTCCCCGGCAACGGCGCCAGAAAAGAGCTATATATCTACTACACAACCTTCTTCTTGTAGACGTTGTTGGGCCTGCAAGTGCAGAGGTTTGTAGGACAGTAGCAAATTAATCTCAAGTGGATGGCCTAAGGTTTATCAATCCGTAGGAGGCGTAGGATGAAGATGGTCTCTCTCAAGCAACCCTGCAACCAAATAACAAAGAGTCTCTTGTGTCCCCAACACACCCAATACAATGGTAAATTGTGTAGGTGCACTAGTTCGGCGAAGAGATGGTGATACAATTGGTATATGGATGGTAGATAAAGGTTTTTGTAATCTGAACATATGAAAACAGCAAGGTAACTAATGATAAAAGTGAGCACAAACGGTATTGCAATGCGTTGAAACAAGGCCTAGGGTTCATACTTTCACTAGTGCAAGTTCTCTCAACAATAATAACATAATTGGATCATATAAGTATCCCTCAACATGCAACAAAGAGTCACTCCAAAGTCACTAATAGCGGAGAACAAACGAAGAGATTATGGTAGGGTACGAAACCACCTCAAAGGTATCCTTTCTGATCGATCTATTCAAGAGTACGTAGTAAAATAACATGAATCTATTCTTTCCGTTCAATCTATCATAGAGTTCGTACTAGAATAACACCTTAAGACATAAATCAACCAAAACCCTAATGTCACCTAGATACTCCAATGTCACCTCAAGTATCCATGGGTATGATTATACGATATGCATCACACAATCTCAGAATCATCTATTCAAACCAACACAAAGTACTTCAAAGAGTGCCCCAAAGATTCTACTAGAGAGTCAAGACGGAAACATGTGCCAACCCCTATGCATAGGTTCATGGGCGGAACCCGCAAGTTGATCACCAAAACATACATCAAGTGGATCAATAGAATATCCCATTGTCACCACGGGTATCCCACGCAAGACATACATCAAGTGTTCTCAAATCCTTAAAGACTCAATCCGATAAGATAACTTCAAAGGGAAAACTCAATCCATTACAAATGAGTAGAGGGGGAGAAACATCATAAGATCCAACTATAATAGCAAAGCTCGCGATACATCAAGATCGTATCACCTCAAGAACACGAGAGAGAGAGAGATCAAACACATAGCTACAGGCACATACCCTCAGCCCCGAGGGAGAACTACTCCCTCCTCGTCATGGAGAGCTCCGGGATGATGAAGATGGCCACCGGTGAAGGATTCCCCCTCCGGCAGGGTGCCAGAACGGGTCTAGATTGGTTTGCGGTGGCTAAGGAGGCTTCTGGCGGCGGAACTCCCGATCTATTGTGCTCCCCGAAGTTTTTAGGGTATATGGGTATATATAGGAGGAAGAAGTACGTCGGTGGATCTCTGGGCTGTCCATGAGGCAGGGGGGCGCGCCCAGGGGGGTAGGTGCGCCCCCACCCTTGTGGGCAGCCCGGGACTCTTCTGGTCCATCTCCGATACTCTGTGGGCTTCTTCTGGTCCAAAAATAAGTTCTGTGATGTTTCAGGTCAATTGGACTCCGTTTGATTTTCCTTTTGTGCGATACTCTAAAACAAGGAAAAAACAGAAACTGGCACTAGGCTCGGGTTAATAGGTTAGTCCCAAAAATAATATAAAAGTGCATAATAAAGCCCATAAACATCCAAAACAGGTAATATAATAGCATTGAACAATCAAAAATTATAGATACGTTGGAGACGTATCAGCATCCCCAACAATAAAAAATTATAGATACAAAGTCCGCTACCGCATCAGCAGACTCCCGCTCATCAAGGTCCACCAACGTGTCAGGCCACTCCTCCTCCAAGTCAGGCACAGCTTCAGTCCACTCCTGCTCCAACTCAGCCATGTCAGCCTTCTCCGCCGCCTCAGCAATCGCAGAAGAGAGCCGCCACAGCTATGGTGTGTAGTGCTACGAGTCGAGGTAGTACAAGAGGTACAGGCGGAGGCAAGCGATATAAATATTGTCCAAGCCTCGCTCCTCTTCCTCAGAGGCCTTACAACATGACCGAGGAGCAAAACACAGCCATAGTGCAGGCCCAAGTGGACGCCCATTTTGGACCGAAACCGGCACCGCCGCCAAGGGAGAAAGTGCCTGAGGAAAAGATTGACCACTTCATTCGTATGGCTAGACCACTAGCTCCCAAGCCTATTGACTCAGACTATGAGCGCCAAATCAGGAAGGCACATCGAGCATGACTACAGAAGGAGTCGAGCTCAAGCCAAGCAGCTGGCAAAAAATACGGGAAAACCATTCCCCATTTGGGAGAACAGGCGGCGTAGTCGATCCCCCCGCTTGTTGTGCCAACAACACATGAGAGTACCGCCGCCCTATATAGATGTGGGCAAACCGTTCCCCAGCTGGGCAATCTGGTAATAACTGAGGAGCATATAATGCAGGCTCAAATGCTCAATATCACTGTTGGACAACTCCTTGAGACCGAGCCCATGTCTCCGCTTAGAGAGGAGGAAATAAAACGGGAATATGTTCGCGGCCAACCTTTGGTCGAGCCCGAGGAGGTCAAGAACCTCCCAACGAGAATGTATGAATTGCATGATTGGTACATGAAAATTACCAAGAGTTCCAATCGAGAGTCCCTCATGGTGAAGGTCAAGGAAGAGCATTACTTCCATAAGCTAGCTCTGTCCGTTGAGTATTCAGAACTATTTCAGTTATTCAATCAAGATGCACTCGACAAATCTCTCGTCAGTTGCTATTGTTTGTAAGTGATTTATTTCTGTAATTTAAGTCTCAAGCTAGATTTAGTGCTCATTGATCGATCATTACCTGTAATTATCCTCACTATATTCTTTTTTGTGGTATTATGCAGGATGAAGATGTATGAAATGAAAAAAGCTGGACGCTATGGCATTGGGTTCATTGACCCAAATACCATTAATGAACAGACATGGACATATGAATATTATAAACAAGATGTAGAGAATAAAATGCTAGAGTTCTTGAAGCGCCTCAATAGCAATGAAGATATACTACTTCCTTCCAACTTCCGGCGAGTCACACTGTCTTGTACTACAAATTCTATTTTTGCTTACTAGCTAGCTAGATGTTAATAATTAAGTGTATAGAGTTTAGGGTAGTTGATTAGTGTTATGCACATGCCCACTTAATTAAGACATGCAAACGTGTGCGCATGCAGTTACCACCGGGTCTTGTTAGACATTAAAGTTGAAGAAAGAAAAGTTGAAGTACTGGACTCACTACTTAAAAAAGAAAGTGACTTCACCATCTTGAAGGGGATACTCGACAGGTAATTTCAATCATTATTAACTATATCTCGGCCTATTTAGTTCATCATTTCCTGAGATCAACTATTTAATAACCCCTTTATTAATTTTCTTTGCCGGCGGGCAGGGCTTGGGCAAAGTTCATCAAGGTGACTCCAGGCAAATGGCGAAAAAAGTTGTTGTGGTATCGACCCAAGGTCAGTAATTAAGTAGTACTAACTAGCTACCATCTCTTTAATTCTTGTTTCAATAGCATTAATTAATTACCATGCTTGATTAATTATTATCTGATTAAATTATGTTCTCGTAAAGGCCCTGAAGCAGGCGTCGGGGACTGATGTGTCTGCATACTATGTTTTCGAGAACATTCGCATGATGGCGTCCGAAAGGAGCAAATCTCAAAGACAGGAATGGGTACGTTTGCCAGAACACTATTCACATTTTTTACATGATTATCGATATCTAGTCACACAACTAATACACATGCATATTGATCTCCTTCTTAACAGTTCAAAGAGGTGTGGGACCAGCTCCTAGCAACGGAGCGCATACGAGCACTTCAAGAGGAAATAGCGGGATTTTTGCTCGACCAGGTCATAGATCCCAAAGGAGAATACTATTATCCGCTACTGCCCCCATGAACCACTCCCAATTGTCATCGCGCTCCGAAGGCACCAAGGCAACATGTAGGAGAAATTGTATATATATACATGTGTATGTGTGTATAATGGTGGTTGTGAGACATTCGATGATATATATATATATGATCGGTTCTACGAGAAATTCTATTTATATATATGCATAACATGTACAATATGTAGTATCATAAAATACCAGCAAACAAAACAGAACTAAATGGAAAACAAAAAATTAAAGGAAAAATAAAAAATAAAACAAAAAAACCCCAAATATTTTAGTACCAGTTGGTGTTACCAACCGGTACTAAAGGGCTCCCCGCCCCCGGCGCTGGCTCGTGGCACATGGTGGCCCTTTAGCGCTGGTTCGTGCAGAACCGGTACTAAAGGGGGGACCTTTAGTCCCCACTCTTTAGTGCCGGTTGCAAAACCGGCACTAAAGGCCCTTACGAACCGGTGATACATCCCGGTTCTGCACTAGTGTGAGGTAGTGGTGGCTGGGCTAGGCAGCCCCGATGCCCAGTAGTTGCAGGCCGTCGATGACCTATCCAACGTCGTTGCTCCATTTCAACCCCTAGGAGTTCTGTGTCAGGGACTCAGGGTAAGCATAGAAATCCTACCTGCATTAGTAGTCTCAAGCTTCATACAATCTGTCACATTTAAGACAATTGGTATCTCTGTTTAGTAATCTGTTTAAGAAAAGGAAAACACATCAGCTAGCACATCTGTCTTAGAAAGATCGGCTTTCACTTTTTGAAGAGGTTCGTTTACATTTGCAACTACACTCCACGTATAGATTAATAGTCCTGCTATTGAAGTTTGATTAATTTTCCTTTTCCAAGTTATTATTGGTCCAGCTATTAACCTCTAAAAAACATTTCTTTTCACCTCTCTTTTACCCCCAGGAACTCTTGTTCAAGCTCCACTGCAAGTTAATAGAAGGAAGTTTGAGGCCTCAATGTTGATACGACGTTGAAGAGTCCAATGTTTCTTCAATATTTATTGTTATCCGAAACTTATGTTTTCTTAACGTGTTCTATGCATTGTCTGACTGTTGATTGACTTATCATCCTATCCTTTTTTTAATGTTGGATATTTAAAGTTGAAAGAGCACATATTTCAGTATTTACCTTGAAGTGATAAATGGATGTAGTGCGTGTGACAGAGTAATCCACTTTTGTGGATCCAACACAAATATTTTCCAGGATTTCTCCAAACCAGGACACCATTTTTGGATCATGACCTGGAAAATAAAATTGGCACAAACTTACTGGCATACAGTTGCAGGTCAGCGCGTTATAAAAACATGTAAATTCAGATGAATTTTCCCACATAGTCTTGTGGTTCCTACTTTTCTAGTCATGCCTTTTCCAAATTAGCTTTTAGTCATGCATGCTTCTATACCCGTACCAATGTTTGATCAACACCGTATTATTTAGTACAAATTAGCTCCATATTGTTATAGGCACGATGTTCTTTTGTTCAATCTAGAGGTCGGTGGACCACATGTTGAAACCGACATTGAGGGGCATGCTACAAATCCTTATCGTGCAACTACTTGTCTTACTTTCTTCTTCACTATTATCTTGCAAATTTGTTTGAACCTGAAAAAGCTTCTACTGGGTTGATGCCTGAACTTGAAAATGATTGTCGTATACTGTATTGGTAGAGAAAATAGAATAGCTTGATTGATGTTAGATTGTGTTGTGGATTAAGTGGATAGGTAATGTACGTAATCTTCGCACTGTTGTGTCTAACACAGATATGATTCAGGTCAGCATCGAGCCCAATGTTTTGGTCCTTCAAGAGCTCAAGTTCATGACTTCTAAAAATTTAAGCACACACCTATAGTTGTGGTCAGATATTGGAGTTGAGTTCAGGTTCTGTGACTTGTTTGTATAAAGCAGCCTGGATGCGTTCGTTTGTTGTAGCTGCTTCTCCTTGTTGTTGGGTGTGTTAATCCAAACTCATGTGCGTTACTTCTCCGGGGAACTCGCTTGACTTATACAATACTTTACCTTGATTAACTTTCAATACAAGCTGGGTCTGAACGAGATAAAATGTTGACATTAGGACAACGAGACCAACAATTAAGAGAGAAAATTGGTAGGGGAAGAGATCAGCATAAGCAACAATATTACAAAAACCAAAAAATCTTAGCAAATAAATACCATTTAATAGAGAATAATATGTACTTGCTTGAGAGTTGTGTGTCTTCACCTCATGGAAATATGCTTCTACCTTTATTTTAGAATGAAGCAATCTCACCTGAAGTTTCACTACAAAAAAATACACTTCCGTGATGATACGTGTTTGTCACAGTAGGTCATGTTTTCTGTCATGCATGTACATCCATGCCGATTTTATGACAGAATCAAGATAGTCATACCTGTGCTGTCGTAGAAGTGTTCCATGACATTACCAAAATTATCATCACGGAAGTGTCCACTTCCATGATGAAAAATCGCGCGTCACAGAAGTGCTTTCGTCAAGGGTGACCGACACATGGCATCCACCGTAATGGAACACCGTTAAGCTACCGGGTCCGGTTTTGGATCCGATAACCCGTTAACAACCCGGACCAATGGCGATTTTCCACGTGTAAAATCATCATTGGCTGGAGGAAACACGTGTCAGCTCCCCGTTGGCACATGTGTCGCTCATCCAATGGGCGAGATGCGCTTATGATATGTTGACACATGGATCAGCCCAAAAGTGGCCCATAAAGTTTAAATGGGCCGTCCCAACTAAAGGCCCACAAGATTTTGTGGTCCATAATGTGCCGACCCAGCAAAAGGACCATGAGATTTTGCGGACCATAATGGGCCAGCCGAGCTAAAGGCCCACATGATTTTGTGGGCCATAATGGGCCGGCCCAGCTAAAGGCCCGTGAGATTTTACGAACCATAATGGGCCGGCCCAGCTAAAGGCCCACAAGATTTTGCGAACCATAATGGGCCGGCCCAGCTAAAGGCCCACAAGATTTTGCCGACCATAATGGGCGGGCCCAGCTGAAGGCCTAAAAGATTTTGATGACACTAGTAGGCCGGCCCATTAACAAGCTGCCATGTTTTGGGCCAAATGCCGGCCCACATTTGATTCGGTCCATTAACAGTCTGCCACGTTCCGGGCCTAATAAAGGCCCATATGAGATCTGGCCCGTTAAAAGCCTACCACGTTCTGGGCTAAATTACGGCCCAGATCAGGTCCGGCCCTTTGAGAGGCTTTGGGCTAAATTATGGCCCATATCAAATTCGGCCTGTCAACTGGATGCTATGCTTTTGGGCCCACTTGATAAATGCCCATTTAGTAATTTGGCCTGATATTAGTTTCGGCCTGTTAAAGGCCCATTTAACATTTCGGTCACATATATATTTCGGCCTGTTAAAAGCCCGTCATATAGTTGGGCCTAACTACGGCCCTGTTTGCATCCAGCCTGCTCACAGACGATAATCTGATTGGGCCAAACAAGGACCAAGACAATTTTGCCTTGTTATAAGCCCATGATTTGATTGGCACAATCATGGGCTGGGATCTATTTCGGCCTGCTGCCGGCCCGTGAGCCGTTTGGCACTTTCCAGGCCCAACCTACTTTTCAGCCTCCTAAAAGCCCATTGAGTTTTCTTGGGAAAATAGGGCCGGCAGTTTACTCGGCCTATTAAAGGCCCGAATCTACTAGTGGGCCTGTTTACATTTAGGCCTATTAACGGACCAAGATGACGGGGCCCATGATGCGGATCATACATAGTGATTTGCATGACGGCCCGATTATGTACCGTAATCCTACGGTTTGGCCGGTTTACTGTGAAGACAAGATATATATATATATACAGTAAAATAACTGTAGCATCGTGAAGAAGGAAAAAACCTAGACTATACAATAAATAAATTACAGCATATTACATCCACTGGGCATCAAAGTTCGCCACTATGATAATAAAGCATAAGCAGACAACAGATTACATACACTGGGCATCAAAGATCACCACCAGTGCAATTAAACACGCCGATAAAATAATATACAAAACTGACAGCACTTCAATAGAGTTCAAGAAAGCTTAGCCCTGCTCGGGAGCTACAGCGCAAGCAGCTGAGCAAGCTAATGAGACTGCACTTGTTTGACACTTATGTCCTCCTCACTCTGAAAGATAAACAAGCAGACATATGACAGGTTTTGCACATATAAGTATCAGTGCTGACAATTCATCACATTTCTTACTCACGAATAAAGTGACACAGTTTAAAATAGCATTAACACAATATGGTATTGTTCAGGTCAAGACATGGTAGGAAATGACATTGTGAAGGAGTTGGCAGCTTCACGACACCACTGGATTACCGATCAAGAACTCATAAGTATCAATGGTTAGTGTGCTATCAATTTATCCCATTTCAGATTGGCAAAATAAGATCACTTGCTCTGTATAGTTTAATTTACATGGTATGAAGAAGGAACTTGGTTGTACAACTAAAAACTTAAATTGAGAAGGACAAACTTTTGTTTATGAAGTACATAATAAACTTTAAACATGCAATTTGATGCAAACACCAAAAATAAACAACTATTGTAGTCATGCCTAACCAAATATACACAACAAAGTTTGAAGGCTTGAGAAGGACAAACTTACATTAATGGTGAAGGCAGGCTCTATAAAGCCCTTGTCCATGCTGATGGGGGCGGGGGAATTCAAGAAGTTTACCACAGAATCTTCTTCATAAGCATTACCTTTATTCTACATTTTGTTAAGAGCAAATATAGATGTCACAATATAAGAAAAAATGGAGAATATTTAAGATAAGATGAAGAGTGATGCTACATAACCAAGTAGCTATAAATGTAAGTACAACGATACAGGCAAAAGGTACAACCAAGAGCAATGCAGAGCTAAACTTCTTTAGTACCATCGGTGTTATCCAACCTTATGGTAAGAGTAAATATAGATCTTATGTGTTGAAAATGGAGGGCAAAGGAAAATAAGCTGCAGAGTGATGTTACATGAACAACTACTTGTCAATATAAGTACACTGATAAAGGACAATAGGTACTTACAAGAACAATGCAGAGCTAAAAAATTTCATTGGCATTGGATATATTCTACACTAATGTAACCATTCATACAGATCAGATAATTTGGAGCGAACAATTGATAAGCAAGCTATCATGCATACTGCTGTCACATAATGAACCAGGTATGTATGCAAGTACAGTGATAGATGACAACAGGTACTAACAAGAGCAAAGCAGCGGGCAACATATTTGCGATATCATGTCGTTCTTTTCAAACCAGAATTCCTTTTCGAGCAGATTTCCTGCAAAAAAGATCCGTAAGGCACATGCGAAAAAGTAGAAGTTCAAATTGTCATGCTATATCATAGACAGTACCTCATCCTCGGAACAAGACCAGTGCATAACAAGGTTTTTCCATTCAATGTCTTCTAAATTTAGCACAGGAGACTTCACCAGAAATTCGTTTATAGACTTGCCATCAAAGTGTGATTTCCTGAGGTAACACCGATACTGCCGCAATGCTTCCTTGAAAAGCGCAAGCAAGCTTTGCTCGTCATGACTATCCAGATTGACCCTCGCCTACTTACAACAATGTAATGTAAATCATTGATGTGTTCAATCAGCAGAAAACAGGAAAATAATCACCACGAATAATAGCACTTACACGTAAGTGGGACAAGAAGATGTGAAAATGGTGTTTGTCTTCACTATAATCTTCCCATGATGGGAATATATGCATGTAGTCCCTAACAACATTGAAATCATTGTCTTTTAAACTGAGAATAACTGGAATGGGGTTCCAATCTACAGGATTTGGCCATCTCTGCAGTTGGGATAGGTCTTCGGCCGGTGGACTTGCTGTACTTTTTGTTGGAGTGGGATTTTTCTGTGGTACGACTAGTGCTATGGCAACTGAAATCGGCATAGCTTTTGCTGGAGTGTAGGTCCTATGTGGTGGGGCTAGTGGTGTGGCCAGTGAAGTATGGGTACAGTCTGCTGGAGTCGGTCCAATGTTTTGTGTCACTGGTTGCACAACCAATATAAATGGGGTGCTGTTTGATTTCTCTGGCACAACCACATTTTTCAAGGACTTTGCTGTTGCTCCTTCAGGTTCGGCAATCACCCTCTTCCTTTTTGATGTCTGATGCACAAGAATAACATTTGAGTGGAAAAACATGGTATGATGACAGATGGAATATGTATTGATAATGGATGGGCATGGCATCTCGACATATATGATGAGTAAACTAAGCAGATGGCGGTGCAACAAAGTAGAAGAAATGCAAGACAACATATACAAGATACGCGCAATCAATAAAACCTTACCAAATTAGAACAAACACCTTGATGGGTGAACAGGACAGACCATCTGCCTTTGACTCCTCGAGGTTAGAATCGTCATTAGGATCATATTCTGAACAAGAATCAAGAGGTGGGGACCGTATGAGTTTCATTGCATCCAGAATGGCACTCAATGCCTTGGTGCCAGTTTTGTAAGTCATTGCAGTGTTAGCTTCAAGAGTGGACTGCAGCTAGTCCGACACAAAGCAGCTACACAGATCATAGTGTAGATATAACGGGAAAACCGTAAGCATCAGAGTAAAATCAGCAAAGTGGAACTTGCTGGAATATATGTGCTAGTATTGCCGGTACGACTAGAAAGGCTTCGGATACCAGCTCTCTTCAACTGAAGGTGCGGTATTGTTAATATCAGTGTAACTCTTAAAGGCAACACAACTCCCCGCATTTCCTTGTTATTCTTATAGATTCAAGTGGGCAGGCCACTACAAATCCAATTCCCATGTTTACAAAATCCTACTAATCAAAGAGGCTCGAAGATTTCAAAGTGTCCATCACAACCGACCGTATAGACCTCTACACTGCAAATGTCCCTGCTCATCTTCACTACAAGGAACATACTGTACTACTATCATACTCCCTCCGTTCCAAAATACAAGTCTTGGTAGAGATTTCCACTATGGATCACATACAGATGTATCCAGATACATTTTAGAGTGTAGATTCACTCATTTTGCTCCATATGTAGTCCGTGGTTGAATCTATACAAAGACTTGTATTTAGGAACGGAGAGAGTACAAAGAAGAATGGAAGAGGGACATGCTAAAGAAGAGCAAGCAGATTTTGGATAATAAAATGTTCGTTGCGCAGTGCCCACACATGATGAACCAGAGGACATTAAGAAAGCAACTCCTTGCTGTCTCTCTATATGTGGTGCACGTGCTTTTCGAAAGTAAAGTAGGAACATTAGCTGACCAATTAAATGTTATCTGTTTTAGCAATATCAGCATCATATCAGATTCATACTTGAGCAACAAGTTTGGAATTATGAGTGGCACGTTGTCTAGCTTGATGGATTCAGGAGCAGTGCTAAGCAGGTACGATGATGGTACTGAATATAAAGGCATGTCTGCATGCAAGTCGCGTGACTTTTTTCATTTGGGTCAGTCGACCATTTCAGGCGGTTGCATGAAGATCCTACATCTCCTAACCCTTCTTCCTCGTCTCTGATTCTTCCCATACAGAACACCGCACGGGCCGCCGGCCGGACCACCGCCCCCACCGCCTTTGTTCCTCCACCATCCCCACCCCCACACCACCCGCGTCGAGTTTTCTTCGTTCGGCGAGGCCCCACCACCGCCCCCCACAACCACCGTCCCCACCCGAGCCCCTTCGTTCGCACCAGCGAACTCCGACGAGCTCTGATAAATCGACTGACCCAATTTTGAAATTTAGCCTACTGTGATTTAACTAGTGTGGAATATAAAAGGGGAAAACCATAAGCATTGGGAGTATAGTGTTGAGCGTGCCATGGCGGATCTGAAGGTGCAAACCGGACAAAGGCAACTTGGCAACCAATATTTGCTTTCAACTAGCAAGTAAGTGATGGACAAGAAATAAGAGTAAAGTAGTGGCGATCTATTTTCTTGCTGCGATAAATAAGTTGAGCAGATACGAAAGAGTACCACCTCTGGTGCGGCGCCGTGTATGTATCTGCTGAGAATATGACGGTGCTGCGGTAGCGATGGCTGTCGGCGGTGTGGAAGCAGATCTAGGAGGGTGGACGGTGGCGGCGGGGCGCAGTGGACGAGACGGTCATAGGAGCGGCACCGACAAGGTGGACGACGACAGGGATGAAGCGAGAGGACGGGATGCAAGGATCCCGGTCCAAAGCCGTGGATGAGAGAGGTCGATCTCTTGTAATGGACGGCGACATCGGGGTATCAGCTCCGATATGGTGGGGGAGGACGGCGGTGGATGGGGTGGCGGACGGAGGAGGCTGGGGTGGAGAGGGTGTTTTGGCGCCCACGTAGTACGAATGGGGAAATGGAGGTAGATAGGAAGGGGGAACCATGTCTTCAGGACGTGCTTGTCTCAAATGCGAGGAAATTTACAAACTTAGCCCCCGTTTCAAATTTCCTACATCACAGCAATATTAGTCGGTTGGGGATAGGACTGTAATCTCGCATACACCGAATGTTTGCCGATGAGAGTTTGTTTTTGGCGCCCACCGTGTATGAATTGGGGAGGGAGTCGATTTCGGCTGAGGACACACTGTGTTTTGGCGCCCACCATGTATGAATCTGGGTGAGAGGCGGTTATGTCACGTTTGAGTGAAATTACAAACCTACCCCTATCGAAACCTATAGAAAATCGAGCAGATAGGCTTTGCGTGGCAGGGATAGGCAGTAGTAATTTCGATCTCGCAGATTTTGGTTTCGGGCGGTTACCGAGACTTTCCCCGCTTCATTCAAATTTTGCGGAGTGCACATTTACCGTGCCAACTCAATTCGAATCCCGTTTGTATTCTGTTTTTTCTCGGGCGGGATCCATTTTCGATTGGAATAAAATTCTATATACATCATTTTTTATATATACTTTCAAAAGAACAACACCCTTTATACATAAATATGGTTTACAAATGGCATGATCTCAGATTCATAAGGTTGTATCCATCAATTTGGATTTTCAAATATTTGAAACCACTTTATGTTGAAATCCAACGTATGCATTCCTCGCTAACTGTCTCCAATTAATGTGTGTTTCATGTGGGTCTTTTTACTTCTCAAACTTGTATAATGTGTTTCACACACGCAACATATAGTGTAATCCCATTTAGACATTAATTGCATATAAACCATGCATTGTTTCTAATTAAAGAATCTATGGATCACCAATATTGATAAACTATATAACATTACACGTGTCCCCAAATTCAAATGAATATGCATGTTTGATACACCAATTTGCGTTATGATATTATCGATGTCGTGATCTCCAGTTTAAATATTTGAATCCCATTTAATCCAGATATTTGTCTCATATAACTATCACTCATCTTATATAGGACTATCTCTCTAGACCTATACGCGTTCATCGTCTCTCGGGTATCTCTCGTGCTACCTGTATGTCGACAATGATCTTTTATCTTCGTAACACACTGACGGTACTCTCTCCCTCGATCTTCATCACTCTATCTCTCTCTAAGTATATCTCGCTCCCTGCTATGTGTCTCTAACTATGATTCTCCATGTGGAATCTCTTTCTCACACAAACACAAAACTTTGTCTACCAAGGTCTCATTTCTCTCTACTATTCCCGTGTGTGCCACTCGCACATCCCTCATACAGAGATGTCTTTCGCTCCTTAGGTATGAGAACCTACGACTCTTCCTCTTAAATATCTCTTTCTCACACACAAACACAAACTCTGTCTCCCAGGGTCTCATATTCTCATATTTCTCCACTGTTCTCTTGTATGTCGCTCACACACACCCTCTCTTCCTAGAGATATCTTGCGTTCCCTCATATGTCTCTCTAGCTATCACTCTCGTTGTGAAATATCTTTCTCTCTCGCAGACACAAAACTCCGTCTCTTGGGATCTCATGTCTCTCCGATATTTGTTTGTCTGTGAGTCACATGCACCCTGTCTTCATCTCTCTCACACCCACACACATAACTCAGCCTTCCGATCCACTCGACTCCTATCTCTAACGCACACTAGCTAGCATCTTTATCTTTCTATTTATCTGTTTCTCCATCAACCTTCTTTCATTTATAGGTTGATCTCTTTTGCACAATCGTTGTGCCTCACTCCCTCTGCTCGCCATAGATGCATGCTCCAGCCCACGCCACTATCTCTTAAAGACAAAAACACATGCTCAATTGTCGGGCCTTCTTCTCTGCATTCTCACATGCATGCATATTGTCATACCGATCAGTCTCTCCCATGTCGTTGATCTTATGACTTATGTCCTCTTTCTTTTATCTCGATCATGCACGCACGCGCACACACACACACATCCCACGTATACATGTATACCTCTCACACATGCACGTTCAAGGTCTCTATGTCTCCATACGTAGTTAATTACCCTCAACCCTAACGCCACATCGAATCATTCTCTTTTTGTGTGCACATAACTTCCGCCTGGATGGGTAAAACACACACTCACACTTAACAATCTCCTTCTAGCTACCCCCTCTCACTCTTCCCCTATATCCCCGAAACCAATAAGACCATCCCTTCGTTTAATTCCCGCCTACATGCACCATCAATATATAGTAGTCTTCCTCGGTGTCCCTCGAACAAACACGTTCTCTCGATGTCGACTCCTCTCACGCGCACACACCTTCTCTTCCCTCTCTATGAGCATTTTCTCTCCCGCACCCCATCATTAGTGGCCTCGGCCATACACATCACCTCTCTATGATGAAGGCATGCACACTTAAATTACATCCACCACCGAGGACCCCGCGACACACACACACACACAAACACATACACACACACGCACGCATGCACCCACCCACCCACACACACACACAAACACAGACACACACACACACTAAGACTCCATCACACACACACACACTAAGACTCCATCTCTCTCTCTCTCACACACACACCCACACCCACACACAAACACACACACACCCACACCCACACACACACACACTAAGACTCCATCTCACACACACATGCTCTAGGCGGAGCATTTGTTCCTACCACCCTTCATCCAACCTTACCCGTATGATAAACAATCACTTTAATTTACTTGTATAACATGGAAAAATTCCACTTTACTTTAGTAGTTAGCAAACTTATCATCCGTACCCTTCTAAAAAACCGAGTTGGCGATGATGGTGTGCCTGCCATCTTGTAATATAGACGATCTATATCTGATGGATAGAAAACAAACTATGATAATTTTACAAAAGATACCCGCACCTCTCTCCACATCCTTATCTCCCACAACCTCATTGCTGAGCAATTAAAAAAGAAAGTCTCTGGAACAATCTAGCATGGTGGCCGCTGCCGCCTGCCGGCGCTGTCCATCCCCATGCCTCCGCCCATTCCGACCACAAGTCACCACCACACTCCACTCCTCCTCACCTTATCTCTCATCTTCCATTTTTTCGATGACATTCTCGAGATACCAGTTTTCCGATAAAATTCTTGAAATATCATTAGTTTTTACACATGGGATTACTCCTGCATGGGTAAATCACAACAGGTGTTTTGTAAAAAATGCATATTGATGTTCTGTGCAATGCACGAGCATCTTGCTTATAATTATATAATGCAAATCACGAGCAGGAAGTGACATTTTTTACACAACCATGTTAACATGGACACGTAAATCACTAGCTAAAGTAAATACCATTATACTTATATCCCGACGCAAAAGGTTGAGTACATGTCCGAAGAGTAGAGTCGCACACACGCACTCTGTCTCTCAGAATCTCTCTCACACACACACCAGTTACGTGACACCCACTTAAGCAGACACATATGTTACAATTTGTGCACCCATAGGTACACGTGATGTTGCGCATTTATTTAAGCCGGATGGTGAACCCAAACAGTACATGCATTCATTCCCCTCCCGCCGCCTCTTCTTTGGTCGCCGTCGCCCGGTAGCCATGGCCTGGCCAAAGGTAACAACATACGCCATACTCCCACCGGAGCGACGCTTTAATCTGGAAATTTTAGTGGTCATGCATGCATCTTTTTGTGCTAGCACTCCTATATAAGGGTTGACCGGCCGCTTCCCGCGGGCGGTGGAAGAGGAAGGAGAAGGGAAGCGGGCTGTGGAGTAACGTTTTTACCACAATTTCTTAGGAAAATGAGTGCAATAATTGAGTAGTTTTGCAAACTACCAGTACTACACCTGAAACGGTTCAAAACCTATACTCCCTTGCCAGCGCGCGCTTCCCGCATGAAACGGTCAGCGTCACCCTGGAGCGTCAGTGCTACATTAATGCCTGGCCAGAGAGGAGGTGACCTCTCACTGGCGCCGGCTTTGAAGCGGCGCGACAGCCGAGAGAGCGCCGCTTCCGACTGCTCCGCGTCGAGGCTGGCCATAGGCCCTGTTTGGATCCATGGGTTAGAGTTAGTTTGAGCTAGTTGGGCCTCAAATAGCCCTAAAGTATCCAAGCATGAGGGTTTAAATTGGAGCAAGTTGCACCGAACCCACCAAAAAACCTATCCCACCCAAGAGGTGCTAACTGGAGATAGTTCTCATTGGGACCACTAAAAAATCTCTTTTCTCTCTCCATCAAGTGCATTTATTCTCAAGCTAACCCTGTCACCCAAACACCTCTTCGGCTACAGTTAGTTCAGGGTTAGTCATGAGTTAGTCTAACCTCTAGCTAAGTTAGAGTAACCAAACAGGAGCAGTATAGGACATGCAAGTTGCTCAAAGCATACAGTCAAATTCGTACGTGAAAGGATTTTTTTAAAACAGAACATGAAAGGAATTTTTTTAGAATGCTCTTGGCATGTCGCTAACATGTGATGAGTTAACCGACCTCAATAGACGGCAAGAATGCCAGCCCGCCGCACTTTGAGTGAGACGAGGAGGGAGAAGTGATATGGGCTGCTGGATTACTAGAGATAGGTGTCGCATGGAAGCCAAGAAATATGGTGATAGCGTGGGTTAGCCATGTACTAGTATGATGTGTTTCGTACTCTTCCAGTGCACTTTGGAGATTATTGGTTGATTTTATATCGCTGAATAATATAAAATATTATGAGTGCAAAAGCTCCACCACGAGGTTCCTTTCTCCTTCTCGGTCATCGGGAATCTATGTTCTTCCACTCTATTTTTTTACGTGAGCTTTGTTCATCCTTTTGCCAACACGCGAGACATCTAGCATCAAGGTGCTTGTGTCATGCAAGGATCGTTCCATCTATATGAAGAACACGTGGGATTGGAACTACGAGACAGACATGTACCCAGGAGTGGACGTGCGAACCTATGTAATGTAGCGCAGTAAGTGAATTAGAAAGGCACAAATAGTATGAACATGCGTGGCATATAGGCGTTTGTCTCTTACTACCACTAAATGTTGTACGTGCAATGCCCGGTGATGTTCTGGAGTACGTGACTAAGTACTCTACTACTACTATATTAATTGGAGGCACATATTAATGTTTTATATTTGTTTACGTGTATGCCCCGAGACCTTCCAACTAGACATGGCTTTATCTCGGGTCGCACTATGTATCGTTCATACCACTATTATAGTAGTACTACTACGTGTGATCTCCGACCTAGAAGTGGAGACGCTCTACCATGTTGTTCATGTCCCACTCCTTTCGCTGGCGTGTGGGACATCCAGCACGTGTCGTGTGTTTGGCACTCCTTCGTCGTAAGAGTTGAAACGCTAGCATTCATCAGAAATAAAAAATAAATATAAATCACCAGTGATACTATACCACGTGGTTTCCTTGCTCCTCGATATCGGAAAGAATACTTTCGCTCGCCGACATGTGGAACGTCGACCATCCTGGTCCACTTTCCATGCCCGCAGAACTCCAAGGGAGAGTCACCCTGGTCGTCGTATCGTAGTAATTACTAATGAGCCGTCAAATCACAGGCCCAACCTTACCCACTGTGAAGTTGCTCGGACGAAGGAACCATCATGACTTCATTGAATTCCGCTTCTTGAAGAAAACTAATGTACCGGCAGTACTGCTAGCTACAGTAGTTACTCCAGTAGAGGCCTCCTTTGGTTCATAGGATAGGAATTTTATAGGAATATGAAAATCATAGGAAGTGAGATGACATGCATCTCAATTCCTATACAAAAAGAGATGCCATTTGATGCATAGGATAGGAATTTTTCCATTGAGTCTAGGCTAATGTACTGGTAATTTGCTCTAAAAACTACAATAGTAACTAGTAGTACTGGTACATGCTCGTAATTAATTAATTAATTAAAAAAACGTACGGGCGACATAGACACACACACACACTAACTACTAGTACTACTACTTCTCACATGCTGGCCAGACGTTGTCGTTCTCCTTCCCGACTTTGTCGGCGACATCCCACCATGCTTGGATCTCCGCAAACCTCTCCGCAGCAGTGCGTGCGTCCTCTTCTTTCTTGCGGCGGCGGGCCTCTCTTTTCTTGAGTGCTTTTTGACTTTTCCGCTCCTTCTGTGCGTCTTTGTCCGCCTCTTGCTCTACCGCCCATTCGGCCTTGGCAGCTTCAAATTTCGCCCACATAGGTGTGAGATCACGAGCGGCGATGAACTCGGCACGGCGGGATCCACCGCTTCCCTACCATTCTGTGTGCGGTCGTGGGCGGCGAGGAACTCGGCGCGACGGGATGCCATCGCTTCCTTACCGGTTAGTGTGCCGTGCGGTGGCATGAACGATGCTTGGTGACAGCGCTGGTGGTCGTCGAAGGCTAGATGGCGATAAGAGCGGTTGCAAGGACGCCTGGTTGTCAATATGTGCCGCATACTCTTCAAATGCTCGTCACCCATGAGTTCACATTTTACTACCACGCCAGCGTCTGACCACCCTGGCCTACCGAAACCCCTTCCGTCGCTAGCGCGCGCTTTCCGCCTGAAACAATCACCGTCTCTCAAGAACGTCAATGCCGCATTCACCGGCCTTAACTGCAGGTGCAGTTGGTGTGTCACTGACATGCGGGCCAGATGCCTGTTGGGCCCACATGTCAGTGATACAACGCACCTGCGGTTAAGTCACTGAAGCAGCGTCCGCATTCACGCCCGACGCGATCTCTCACTGGCACCGGCATTGCAGCAGCGCGACGGCCGAGAGAGCGCCACCCGCGCGGCATCCCGGTGGAAGCGACTGTTCTGCGTTATCGACACCACGGCTATCCTTCCGTCCGCCGCCCACATTAATGACACGCAGCTGCCGATGATCCTACTCCTGCTCCAGCCGTCCATCCGTCTGCCGCGGCTCATTGCCATTCGCCCGCTATATTAACTTGAGTCCCAGCTCCCAGCCATAGCCAAAGACCCACACTCATTCTCCTCTGGTCCCTTCTTCTGTCAGCACCACTCCAACCATGGTCTCCTGGCGCTCCAAAACTCTCTTGGACGTACTGTCATAGGAGCAGATGAAGGACATCGGTGGCCCCGCTCCGGGCGCGCTACAAAGCTCTCTTGGACGTACTGTCGCAGGAGCAGACGAAGGAGATCACCGGCTCCCCCCGACCGCCCTCCGCCACCACGACCGCGAAGCCGGCGCGCGTGTGCGGGCGCAGCCGGCAGCGAGGAAGAGAAGTACACGGTAGGTTGTCGCCGCTCTGTTTCCAGGAAGGCAACCGCTCCTCCACTCAGTCGACACCAAGCTTGGTAAGATAAACATCGGCGGCCGATTAGCCGCTTGACGTCGATGTGGAGGAGGAAATCTTCAAAACCTTGTGCTCCGGAGGAGGAGGTTATCGAGGTGGATGAGGAGGAGGCAAAGGCAATAGCCGACTTTCTCAGGTTCATGGCCGGACATGGTGGTCGAGTGCCGGTGATCATTTAGATTAGGTTTACAGTAGGTTTTAGTATGGTTTGTGCGAAATATGTAATGAATTTCATCCGGTTAATTTGAAATTTGCTTTGCTTGCACGAATTTCGTCCGGTTAGTTCATATAGTTGTTGAAAGGTATGCGGGCAGCATGGATGGCATCCATCAGTGTCCTCGGACAAATGCCAGTGTAAATTTGAGGGCCAGCGCGGGAGATGCCCTAAGTATCATGCTATAATCGCTAACAGTGCTCCATTATTTCGTAGGGACCAGTTTTCTCTCGATCAAAATCAGATCCGCCGTGTTTCGCACTCCTCCCACATAAGAGTGTAGACTCTTGCTTACATAAAAATGGAGCAAGTGGACGGCACTATAGCACGTCATATCACTCAAACTAGCCTGCCTAACACGCGGGAAAGCACCGCCCTTGTCATTTTGTTCTGGATTTCTATGATCGATCGCACGAAAATGTTACGCTTTGCAAGTTCAAAATGAAAAGGCGACACACTTACGACTCATACTCGTCGCACCCCCGACAGTTCGGCTTGCACGCCGCTCACCAGAGGGGACATGCGCTGTCTCGCATTTTCACTAACATGTGGGGCTACAATTGAATAAACCGTCGATAGCCTAAATCTAATCGCTCGGCGGGCGTCAACTGAGAAGAGAGAGACGGGGGAGGGAGAAGAGATCGCCCACCCGCCGCGCATGAGCTCCAAGAAATATATATGGTGATAATGTGAGGTGGGCCATGGGAGAGTCCGGAGTAAGTGAAGTAGAAAGGCACAAATGGTATGAACATGCATGGCATATAGGGTGTGTTTGGTTGCGTTCTCATCTCAGCATAGTTGTTCCCTCTTCATGCATGCTCAACTCAACACCCCTCTTCATGCATGATCTCTTCATGCACGCTTCTAGTGCATTTGTGCTAAACTAGTGTGGACTCATGCACCCTCCATACACTCTACCAAACCACGACAAGTAATTTGGAATGGAGGGAGTACCACTAAATGTTGTACGTGCAATGCACGGTGATGTTATGGAGTACGTACCTAAGTACTCTACTACTACTATATTAGTTGGAGGCACATATTAGCTTTTATATTTGTTTACGTGTATGCCCCGAGACCTTTCAACTAGACGTGTCTTTCTCCAGGTCGCACTTTGTATCGTTCATACCACCAGTACTACTACGTGTGGTCTCCGACCCAGAAGTGGAAGAAGTGGAGACGCTCTACCACGTTGTTTTTTTGCGCTGGGCTCTACCACACTGTTCATGTCCCACTCCTTTCGCTGAGAAGTGGGACATCCAGCACGTGCCGTGTTTGGCACTCTTCGTCGTAAGAGTTGAAACACTAGCATTCATCAGAAATAAAAAAATAAATATAAATCAGCAATGATACTATTTTTTCGAAAAAATATCCTAGTCTACCCCGGTCGTATCGCAGGCCCAACCTTTCCCACTGTAAGTTGGTCAGACGAAGGAACCATCATGACTTCGTTGAATTCCGCTTCTTCAAGAAAACTTACTGTACCCGCAATACTGCTACCACACGCGAAGACTGGACGACACTATACCACGTCATATCACTAAAACCCACTAGGCCATCCTCAAAAAAACCCACTAGGCCATCCTCAAAAAAACCCACTCGGCCAAACTAGCCTGCCTATAGGTCATCTATTTTGGAATGGAGGGAGTACGTCTCTGTACTACTATGATTTTCTGTTGTACGTCTCTGTACTTTTGCTATGATTTTCCTACCCTATGAACCAAATGAGGCCTGAATGTATCCGTGTCGACTAAGCCTACAATTTTAGGAGCTTGGGCTATTGGCCGATCGACAAGGGATAAATATAAGCATACCACGAGCTCATCAGCCCCAACGTTTCTCTTCGATGAGTGTTTTGCAAGTACTATAGCTCGCACAGTAGCTAGCCTACTAACACAAAGAATCATCAAACAAGCCCTGCTGATATGATAAACAGTTCAAACTTACATCTAAGCATGCCATGTATTACATCAAAAGCTGGTGAGGATACATCTGTTTCCATAACTCGGAGAGGGCTCGCATGATTCACTATCAAACAAATGTAGCAAGTACCGCCCACACAAGACAGTGCACTAGCCCTAAGATGGTTTGATAACACGCATCGTTCTGGTAATTAAACACATGGCAATGCAAACTACCCTGGAGGATTAACACGACCAACTATTTCTTGTCATCGATCTCTCGGGCAATGACCACAGCACGGACAGCGGCATGGGAATCGATCTCTGGGGTGTTGTCCACAGGACTGACCGCGACATCGGAATCGATCTCTGGGGCGATGTCCATAGGATGGACAACGGCATCAGAATCGATCTCCGAGGCGATGCCAACAGGACGGACCGCGACATGGAAAACGATCTCTGGGGCGTTGTCCACAGGACGGGCCGCGACATCGAAATCATCAAGGACATCCACCGGCACCTGCACAACCCTAACATATTAGCAAGCACATTGCAATTAATCAAAAACCACAACTATGGTAATAAGCCATTATTTTTTACCTTGTGCAGCTCACCGGGGGATCCCATCTCTCCGGGCGCCATCTCCATGTCCTCGATGGGGGCCATCACCTTGCCAGGGGAATACTGCTTCTCAACAGCGACTATCTCCTCAAACTCGGCCTTGAGCCTCGCATAGGTGGCCATCAGAGTTTCTGGGGTAGGCACGGTGGGGCCCTTGCTATTCTTCCAACTTTCTTTGAGGAGTTCGTCTGCCAACGTCGTCAACTCTTTGGCCAGTGCTTGTTTCTTGGAGTTCTTTGTCTCCATGGGTTGGCCTGCCAACATGGTCAACTCGTGGGTCGGTGCTCGCTTCCTGGCGATCGCTGTCTCCAGTGGGTTGTCCGCCGGCAACTCTTTGCCTAGTGCTCCAGGATCCATCAATGAACTGACAAACAAAAAGCAATCGAATGGAAACCACAATCGCAATGAAAACAGGAAAAGAATAGGCTATGATAATCGGTTGGTGCTTCGCAATAAGAAGATTCTTGGAATGAAAATATAGCAGCATCACTGATTCGCCCACCTTTCCTTCGTCGGTACAGAAGAAAAATGGCAGAAGTGAGTAGCCTGGAGTGAGATTTTCTTCAAGAAAGGGGAGAAAGGGCTTCAACGAGCGTTCGAGTGAAATGATGGTTGCTTCGTCCAGTCCAACTTCGAGGCCACTTTACCACTACTGGTAAAGGTGTGGGTTTTGTGATATGACGGGTCATGACGGTCACACCGGGGTGACTGGTGAGTTTCGACTGTAGCACCTCGCTGTGATTTGGTGGATGGCACGTGGGCCCGGGTGCTTTGATGTCCCGCATGTAGATAGAGCGGCTAGTCATATAGGAGTGCTCAATATTGTGCACCGCGACCAAGGCGGAGAGGAAAACAAGAGAACTACGTAATTAATGCATGAGTTTAATTAGGGTAGTTTTGTAAAGTATGAGATACATTCCTTTAATCGCAAAATGCATTGGTTGATGAGATTTGAGATTTTAGCCCTATAAACCGGAAGGGAGGGAGTACTGCACGCGGTGTAGTCTAGTCACTTGTTGAAATATCTAGAAAGGCAAATACTCCTTTCCGGTTTACAGGGCTATACTAGCAATTACTAGTACTACAATAGTGGGCTCAAATAGCAATTTTGTCTCATGCAAGAGCCTGGCTATATGCATGCTCCAAGGCACCTCAGCACGCGAGCATTCACAACTGCCACGTTCGGGTTGTGCTTGGCTCTTCGCCTCTTTGCGAGAAGACGAATAATGATGTTACTCCTACTTCTACAGTATCGAATCCACTACTGCATGTCCGTCCACCTCGTGCGGGAGGGATAGCGTGTAGCGAAAGCTCCTACTAGTCCTGCCAGCCACCACGCTCATGCGTGAGGGAGGGACGCAGCTTCATTGACTTACTACTCCTGCCTTTGCGTCTATGACAGGTGGGCCCAATAGGTGGTTGGCCCACCTGTCATGCAGCCAAAGGCAGGTGCATTTAAGGCACCGGAGCTCAGTCCGCGAGGGAGAGGGCGTTGTAGTAATCAAACTTCTCAGTCTTGTACGAGTTGACGCGACACATCAAAGCACTACACTTGATATAAGTCTTTTTACACATTTCAAATGGACTACAACATACAGATGTATGTAGACATATTTTGCTTCATATGTAGTCACTTGTTGCAGTCTCTAAAAATACTTATATTTGGAAACGGAGGGAATACAACGCATGCATGCATGCATGCCGTGACTTCCCTTTTGATACTTGCATGTGTTGATTTGATGCACCTTGCCAAATTTTGACTATAAATTTAACTAACCAAATTTTCATGCATGTCACAAAAAATTACGGGGCTGTTTGGATTGTGACTATGTTTGTCTTATGTTGCCACATTATTTTTCCCACACTTGCCACACTTGCCTAACTTGAGTTGCTCAAATTGTTAGACACACTTTGGCTTGCCTAAGGGAATCTTGCCACACTTTTTGTGTCTATGACATGTGGGGTTCACTGCTAATAAAAAAAATTCTTGTCTTAGGTGTGGCTAATAAAAAAGACTTATATTTAGGAACAGGGGGAGTAGAAAATATAAATAATAATGCATGTTGGGGCAACCCACGTTTTCGATAATTTTAGCCGTGGGCTTGTTCACAATTTTTATGAGGGGGTGGTTGTTCATTTAATGGAGGGACTTGTACCAGACTTGAATGATACAAAGTGCGACCTGGCACACCGTACCACCACTTGGAACAAGCGGGTAGCTATCTCAAAAAACAATCAACAACTAAAAAAACGGCAACCTGGCACGTAGTACACAATTTTAATCGATTGTTTTGATAGAGTGAAAAAGGAAAACTACCCCATCCTCTCCAGATCTAAACAAGATAGGGGTGGCAACACTGTCTTTCTCCCTTCAAAAAACACTATCTTTCTATCCTCACCGCTGGTTACAGATCCGGATGTATCCCCCTCCGCTGGTGAAGGGGAGGAGGGGCAGTGTTTAGGCCGTCGTTGATAGTGAGGGAGGAGACCCACTGCCGGCCGCACTGTTATCTTTGGCCGAGCGCCGGTGCGGGAGGTCCTCCGATCCCTTCGTCGTTGCCCTAGTATGGGCGGATCCGGCCTCCCTCCGCCCACCTATCCACATCCCGACGACCTTCAGATATATCTTCCTTCAAAACCACCTTAGCTCTACTTCCCCAGCTCGCTACATCGCTGCATGTGCATCATTTTCTACTTCTCAGCCCCTCTCAATCGGATGGTCCAATGTCACCTATTTTTTCTTCTATTGTTAGAGGTAAAGCTACTTCATGGAGTTGGATCTTGTACTTGGTTCAAACAAGAAATAAAGTGTGGTGGGGGAATTTAGCATGTACATCAGACTTGGTATAAACAGGAAGGAAAGGGGGTGAAAGTAGTACAGACTGGTCGTCCAACTGGTCTCTTGGTCGAAAAGGGAAATATCGGGGTAACGCTGTACACACTGGTATGACCAGGACTAGATTTGCTATCCACACATAGGAGTAGGTGGCTAGAGTGAAAAAATGGGACCAACCCAGATATGTTTCTTGGATGTTTGTTTGTCGCAGCAACAAACTCTGAATCACCACTTTATGCCCCTGTTTAGGTACATGGTGCTGGACTGCTGGTGCACCCACGGTCCCATGCCCTTATACCAAATATTTAGTTGTTCTTAATTTAATGCCCCTGGTAAAATGAAGCCATGCCACTATTATAAGCCATGACAAGTTTAGCCAAATGTTTTTGCTTGTAATTGTTTGAGACTTTGACTGTTTCCATTGTAGCTTTTTGTGCAAACAGGGATATCCATTTCACCAGGTTGCTGTTGTGACCTTTTGGTGCACTGCACAAAACACTTCTTAAAAGAAGTGACTTTTGTGCTGTTTAACTGGAATGTCAGAATGGAATAGTTGATTCATTTCGGTGGAACTGCACAAAGGGAGATATGTGTTCCAATCCTCATCATCCATATTGGCGCCATAACCTTCCTTTAGGTAAGAATGATATTTAATGCATGTGTTCATCTCTATTTTGTGACTCCCATGAGAAAATAATGCTATTGTTTACTAGTGCACTTGTACTCCCTCACTGACAAAACGAATTCAGAAATAGAAGGCCAATCATGTACTTGGTTTCACCAACTGATGAGGAGAAAGAGAAATAGAGGATGAAGAGGAAGAAGAAGAAGAAGAAGAAGAAACAGTGCCAAGGTGATCTTGCTGAAGCCAGAGGCCTCAGTCGAGGCCATTCAAGGGCTCCGGCAACGTCTACCTTACATGTGAGACGATCCTCCAGGGAGCCCTTCCAGTTTTGCTATCTCTCCTGCAAGGTCACTTAATTAATTAGGAGTACTTAAGTACCAGTAATTTATTGCTTCCTAATTTTCCTATCGGAGTTAAACAAATCTGTAGTGGCACCTTATGCTGAATCATGTACGTGTGTATGTTTGTCTATGGAGGTGAATCATGTGGTGGAGCAGGGAGGGAATATTATTAGTGTCATCACATAATAGTGTTATTGTTTTGCATGTCAATTTATTGCCATTGGTTTAATGAGGTCCATCATGAATTTCATGCTACTGTTAGAGTAATATGCTAATGTCTTTCTATCCTTTCTCACCAAGCTAATGAAGGTTTCACCTTGTTCCTACTTGTGCAAACAGGGATCATGTTGTGCCAATCATACATTTTAGTGGAACTACACAAGACAATACAATGAACTATATCCCGGCCAGTGCTTTAACTATGCTAGAAGTTCTTGGTAATCTTTCGATATAATCTCAGCACTGGTAAACAAGAGTGATTTCAACCATACATTTAAAGTGCACAAAAATATACACTATTGAGTGATTCAAGTGAGTGCTTTATCATCTCTTATGGGACTACATGAATAAGCTTTTTTCCTTAGGTTTGTACCGGCCTAAGGACTTCATCCATATTAGTTTGTTGTCATCTCTATTTGTATCATGCTACTGTCATGAGAAACTCCGTTATCTTTGCATGTTAAAGTTTTGCGGCCTATGATACATGGCAATGCTTTGAGTGTTGAGCTAATTGGCACTGATTAAATAAACAAATACCTCTCTTTAAGCAAGACTACTATGTTGCTAACTTTACCCATTAAGATAATGAGGGTGATTCTATTTGTTAGTGTATGTTTCATCAACTAGTCCCACAATTACAGCAATCTCCCTCTCTCAATATATGTGCCAACAGGGATGCTCGATTTTGGTGGAACTGTATAATAACTTTGGGTGTTTCATTGCCTCGACAGCTTCCTTCCTTTCCTGTCAGTCGCTAATCTGGGCTTGCATTCTTCCTTTGCTGTCAGTCGCTTGGCTTATCTCAGCTTCCAGTCAAAGGAAATAGTAATTGATATGCCACCTCACACAGGTTGGTACTGGTCTTTATCCTGATTATTGTGCTTGTCATATGTATTGGTAATTTGGTATTGTGCTACTGTTTGCCGATTTCATAAAGGAGTAACTTGGAGCCTGAACTCGTAGGCAAATCATTACATTGGGTGATTTCAGTAGAACTGCACAAAAAGATCAGATGGACAGGTACTTATGCTGCTGCTATGTACTCCAAAGTTCACTCAGACAAGCATCGATGTTGACAAGAAGAAGTGCCTATATTCATCCGAGTATCAACCGGCGTCAACCAGTTGTCAAACTCCAAGTATTAGGAGAGTGAACGCCAAAAATATTGCTTGGCGCATAGGCCAGAAAAACGCAGTCCAGTCTTTGGTCCCAACTTGTGCCTTTTGGTTATCGGCAGATATGGTAGCAAACTGTATGGCATGGAGTCTAAAGATTCCAGACAAGTTGGTTGACGCGTATATTCATCTGACACTTAATCAGTTTGCACGCCAGGGATGCTCCATTTCAGTTGAACTGCACAAAAAAATTGGGTGGTTCATTTTCTCAACCGCCTCCTTTCTCGTCTGCAATGTAGAATTTTGGCGAGCTACAGGACCAAGATGAGCCAGTAAACTAGTTGGATGAAAGTAGTGGCCAAGCTGCTCAAACCTCCCTCGGCACGAGGCCACTATTTGAGGATAAACCTACAAGCAAAGTTCAGATTGTCTGTGCTGCCTCTTATGTACTCGAAAGTTTACTCGTACAAGCATTAATTTTAGCAAGAAGTACCTTCGACTGAACACCATTTACCAGTCTGCAATGTAGAACTTTGGCGAGCTACAGGACCAAGATGAGCCAGTAAACTAGTTGGATGAAAGTAGTGGCCAAGTTGCCCAAACCTCCCTCGGCACGAGGCCAATATTTGAGGATAAACCTACAAGCAAAGTTCAGATTGTCTGTGCTGCCTCTTATGTACTCGAAAGTTTACTCGTACAAGCATTAATTTTAGCAAGAAGTACCTCCGACTGAACACCATTTACTAGTATGTACCCTAGGTAATTAAAGTTCGTCCATGGATCATATTGGATGTGATCTCAATCATTTGGATGCATAAACATACTGAACATGTGTATATCTGAATCTTTTTGTGAATTATCTATGAATATTGTTGTGTGATCCATAGACATGCTGAACTTGTGTATATATGGATCTTTTGAGTTGTTGATAGTGAATGTTGGCTATGAATATGAACGTGTCCTGTGAACCTGAGTTTGATTCGAATGTTTACCTTTTCTATTATACTTGTGTGTGAACTTGTTAGTATGCCTACTGTGGGGTATGTGACATGTGGGTGTCAACGGCACACCTTATTCCTGAGAAGAATTGCACCTGCTTTGTTAGGGTAGCAATGGCGCATCAGCTCTTTTTAATCTTTTCGCTCTATCTTGCCACCTCCCCCGCTCAACCCTCGCCGTAATGTTTTCGGCCACAAAACAAACATAGTACTGCGTTGTTTTGGGGGCTTGATGAAAAATCGAGTGTTGGTTTCTGTAGGTTGGCCCGCCTAGCAAATGGGCTGCTGGTCCACCACAGACTAGGAGGCTAAAAATACAAGCTGTATGGTGCAGAGGCAAGTAAAAAACGCCATCGAGAGCCATCCACTGAAGAAAAAAAATCGCTCATGATGTGCTTCTTCAGTCGTGCCGCCGGCCCCCTCTTTAATCCAGTTCGCTCGGGGATCTGCTATCATTTTTTTCCAGAGGGCGAACAAGTATCAGCTAGGCCTAGGTTTTGTATTTTAACATGTGTAGCCCACGAAATACGATGACAGTGGTTTCAACTTATTTTTTGAGGTCCATACCGGCCTATGGGCTTTTTCTTAAAGATCGGCAGCCCAATGTATTTTTTTAACCACATTATATATATTTATATTATAACTATTATCATATATTTTATAGAGACTTATATATACATTATAAAAACA
This sequence comes from Triticum urartu, assembly GCF_003073215.2. Classification (NCBI taxonomy): domain Eukaryota; kingdom Viridiplantae; phylum Streptophyta; class Magnoliopsida; order Poales; family Poaceae; genus Triticum; species Triticum urartu. Next base: position 500,648,806 of record NC_053022.1, on the reverse strand, counting down.
TCCCACGTGTTATTAACTTATAAAAGTAAATGTTTAACAGAAATTGGCAAGGAAAATCCTGGTTGTTCTTGACTCAGAGGCAAGGAAAATCCTGGTGATTGCGTACAAAAGCTCGCGAAGATTTTAAGGACCAATGTAATAATAACGCGTTCATTTTTATTTTGAGCAATAACTCGCTAATTTGTTAATTATGTATATAAAAAATGTGCCTCTCCGGTTTATTTTTTGATATTAATTGCTCCTTCTAACATAACATTATATATATATATATAACGAGCCCAGCTAATTCGTGTATTTGAAGGAAGTGCAAATGGGCTGGGATTCCTTAGAAAATATAAATGGGCTGCATTGACGTGAAATTATTTGTTCACCCAGCCTAGCAAATGGACTGTACATTCTAGAAAACATGGGTTAAATATATGCCACAATTTTGCAGGCTCACATGTGGGCCAATAGGTCGAAGCCTACGCAGGTCGTTGTCGACTTGGTCAACAAATGATTATGACATCCACAACCATTGGATTTATATCCAACGGCCGGCATGCACCTTCAATCTCTCGTCTTCTTCCTCCAGCGTCGCCGGGACCGCCTGGTCCAGCCTCTGGCGCCTAGCGGCTCTTCTTAGCATGCATTGCTGTGAAGCGCTACCCCACCGCCGGCCAGGCTATCCCTCCACCCCTCCACACCTCCTATTATTCTCCACCGACTGCAGCCCCATGCCGCACCAGAACCAGTTATAACCCTTCTCCTCCTCTCAATTTGCGACTCCACTGCCGCGTCTTCCCATCTCTGAGTCATTCCCGTCCGGGGCCTCGCCGTCGTCCACCACCTCGCTGCGCTTGGTGTGACGTGCTCAACAAACGAGAGCCATCGGAAGAGGACTGTACATGGAGAGCCTGATGGCTGGGACCCACGAGGTCCATTGTCGCACGCATGGAAAGTTCCTCCTTATTAAGCTGAAAAAATGTTTCCTCCACCTGATAGCTGGGACCCACCGGCTGTATCTTCGCACGGAAGGAAGTGCCTCCTTGTAATGCGAAAAAATATTCCTCCCGTTGACATCCGGGACCCGTCAGATTTGGTGGCTGACTTGTGGGCCTACTAAGCGGACGTGTACGTAGGGCTTTGTCAACTTAATCAACAAATGATTCTAGCAACTGGACAGTTGGATGTTAATCCAACAACAGTGCTCCTTCTTCAACCTCTGTTCTTGCTCCAGTCTCTCGTGGGCGGCACCGCGGCTGTGCTGCCGCACACCCGAACCAGTCAAGTTTCCCACTCCTCTCCATCTGCGACTCCACTGCCCCGTCTTCCCCATCTCCGGGTCATTCCAGCTGGGGCCTCGCCGTTGTCCATCGGCCTTGGTGCGCTCGGCATGGTGTGGTCAACGTGGTGAACAACCGAGAGTCATTGGAAGACGACTGTACATGAGAGGCTGATAGTGGGGATGCACCACGCCCATGGACGCATGCATGCAACAGAACGCGGCGTGGTCAACGTGGTCAAGGAATGACTTCCATCGGAAGTGGACTGTACGTGGAGAGGCTGACAGCTGGGTCCACGGCCGCAACAAGGAAGTGCCTCCTTATTACATGGAAAATAATGATTCCTCCACCTGACCAGGGACCCATCGGACGGGCCACCGTATTTTGCGAAAAAACGTTTCCCCCTGACTGCTGGGACCCACCGGACGGGCCACCATATTTCACGAAAAAAATGTTCCCCTCACTGTCAACTCGGACCCATCAGAAGTGCCTCCTTATTACGCAGAAAAAATGAATACTCCCCTGCTAGCTGGGATCCACCTTGGTGGGAGGCTGACTTGTGGGCCTACTAAGTTGACGGGGACGGAGGGCTTTGTCAACTTAGTCAATATGAACGATTCTAGCTCCAGTGACCATATGATGTCCATCCAACGGTCGTAGTGCTTCTTCAACCTCTGGTCTTCTTGCTCCAGCCACCCAAACTAGCGCCGGTCGTGCCACGTGCTCCTGCCTCCCGTGGCTGGCTGTGATGCCGCGAAGGCCTTACCGCCCCTACTACTCCCACCGCTGGCTAGGCCATCCCTCTACTCACCCACACCCATGTTATTCTGCGGCGACGGCAGCCTCACACCGCAGCTGAACCAGTGAACCCTCATACTCCTCTACGCGTGGGCATCCACTGCCGCGTCATCCCCTTCCTAGGCCTTGTCATCGTCCACCGCCCTGGTCCTCTCGGCGCGGCCTGGTCAAGGAACGGCTTCCATCGGAAGTGGACTGTACGTGGAGAGGCTGATAGCTGGGCCATGGCCGCAGCAAGGAAGTGCCTCCTTATTACGCGGAAAATAATGATTCCTCCACCTGACAGCAGGGATCCACCAGACAGGCAACCGTATTTTGCGGAAAAAAACGTTTCCCCCCTGACTGCTGGGACCTACCAGCTACATCTTCGCATGCAAGGAAGTGCGTCCGGGCAAAAAAAATGATTCGCCCACCTGACTGCTGGGACCCACCAGCTACATCTTCGCATGCAAGGAAGTGGCTGATAGTCGGGACCCACCTGGTCGAAGCGTATGTAGCGTTGTCATTCTGGTCGCGAACGTGTACGTATATACTGGTCGATGTAGAGGCGCGCACGTTGTCCATGTCAAAACCGGTAGATCTCGGGTAGGGGGTCCCAAACTGTGCGTCTAAGGATCGATGGTAACAGGAGACAGGGGACTCGATGTTTACCCAGGTTCGGTCCCTCTTGATGGAGGTAATACCCTACTTCCTGCTTGGTTGGTTTTGATGAGTATAGGGGTTACACAGTTGATCTACCTCGAGATCGTATGTTGTGGTCTAAACCCTACAGGTATGATGAGTAATTTCATAATAATCTACCGACTAGCCTGGCCTCGGTTTATATAATGTACCAGAGGCCTAGGATAACAAGAGTCCTTATCGAATACGCCGGTGGAGAGGAGTCCTTGTCTTGATCACCAAGTCTTGTGGAATCTTCCTCGTGTATACATCGGCTGTCCGAACTGGCCCATGAGCATACGGCCATGGGGGTCCTCGGCCCAATCCAACTGATTGGGAGACGACGTGGTGAGTACCCCCTAGTCCAGGACACCGTCAGTAGCCCCCTGAACCGGTCTTCAAGTTGGGTACGCTCCTCGATTCTTCCAAACTTTTCTTCATCTTCGGTCGCCGGTCTTGAAAACTGGTTCAACAAATCTCCCCATCTTCGATCTTGAGGATCGCCGAAGTAAATCCGAAGAGTTTGCACGTTGGGTATCCGAGGAGCCCCTTTAATTTCTCGGCCTTTATTAATGCCTTGTTATTTTTATGCCATACCTCGGGTTTGAAGTTGTTCCCAGGCGACAACATCCTCTTGCGTCCGAGCTCCAACGCCGGACTGCATTTGAGGTATCTTTTGCAGTCGAGCACCAACGCCGGACCGTTTCCGAGCTCCAACGCCGGAATGTATCCGAGCTCCAACTCCAGACTATGTCCAAGCTCCAACGCCGGACTGTATCCAAGCTTCAACGCCGAAATGTATCTGAGCTCCAACGCCGGACTATGTCCAAGCTCCAACGTCGGACTGTATCCGAGGTGTCATAAATCACCTTGGTTCAAAAAAGTTGAAGGATTTTAGCTAAGCTTAATGCCGGAAATGCCCTCTCTATGGAGCCAACCACTAGCGCCCGAGCTTTATGCCGGACTGCTTCCGAGGTGGTGCACCACCCCGACTGCGGGCCGATTTTTTGTCAATATTTTTGATTGGTGCAATTTATTCTCTGCCGAGATATATAGCCAGTAGCCCTCAAGGTGTGTATCGGTCTAAAACCCGAGATGCACCTGAAGGATGACATAAGACTGCTGATCCCAGTAGCCCCTAAGACTCAGGTTGATTCACAAAATCGGCTTGAGGATCAACTCCTAGCTTGGCGGAATACTTCGGGACACAAAAAGCGGCGTGCAAATTCCTCGAGACTTAGGTTGGGTGCGGGCGACCAACCTAAGGATCATAATCTCCTCGAAAGCTATATTGCACTTTATTTTTTTTGCATTGGATTGTCAATGCAGTAGCCCCCGAGACACTGGTCGGGTGGCAACACCAGATCAGGGGATTGATACGCCCCTATCAATATTAGTGAATGATAAGCCCGAAGCCCAGTAGCCCCCAAGCCTTAATATGGGCACGGGTGGCCGAATTAAGGATCGATATCCAGAGTAAAACCACAAATTATGTGTAATGATTTTGTGTATCCAAGTACTTTACATCATTAATGCTCGGATCCGCATTGTACAAAACTTTCTTGACCGACCATCGGCTTCAACCTCCTCGGCCAGAAGCCGAGGAGTGTTTGTCCTACTTTATAAAGCCGTTATAAGGGCAAAGATTTATGGAAAACAAGGCAATCCGGCCATACGGTTTTATAAACAAAGGTATGCGGAGAGATATGTTATATTACTTAATGTAAGAAACATCTTCCAAGGAAAATAGTCCCACTATCGGTTCCTTTCTTTGGGTCGTCATGCTTATCATGATCATGAAACCCCACCTCCAATCAATGTGGGAGGAAAATATTGAGGATTTAGTTCGGGGAAAGTTCCCGAACTCTGTGGTATTAATGAACCAAATTTTTTACTTCTGTCGTTGCCGATCAATGTGACCCTTTAAGATTGCTAGCTTTCTGCTTCACCCAGTCGGAGGTACTAACTCGGATGACCCGGTAGTAACAATCACGGAGGTGCTCCCTTTTCACCTAGCCGAACAATCGGGAACATAGGGCTAAGCAGAGGAGCCAGGCAACCCAGCTTGGCAAAAATCTTAAGTCAAATTGATGCATATTTATGGCTTTATAACGATGATTACGGAAGGAAGCCCTTGTATATTAAATACAAATGACGATGATATGTTTATTTTGACTCCGTTGCGACCGTTTATTAGTTGACAGTGGCCCATCGTCAGCTTCTACCCCTTTGTAGATACTACGCAGGGTGTCTCTGCATAACAAGACAACCCTCAGCCGACATCTCGGTGCCTGAAAGCGGCTGTGTTAGCGGAAACGAGGCAATCGGATATGCAGGCTTTATAACTTTCACTTAGTCATAGGAGCTTTAAACTGGGGAAGCTAGCTATGAGCCCCCAGTTAGTGTTTGGCGACATCTGAGGTCAAGTCGTAAACACTTCGGCCAATGTTATGAACGGCCCGTCATTTAACACAGTCATCGGATCGCTGACCAGTTTACGCTTATTGTGACAGTCAGTTTTCAGCTTTCTCCACTGAGGTGCTTAACCATGTGAGCTGGAAGCACAATCGCAGTGGTTCTCCCTTTGCACACCTAGCCGAATAAAGCGAAACGTAGGAGGCAAGCGCAGGAGCCGGGCAACCCAACTATTGACCGAAGACACAATTTGAAACCCATGCATATTTAGCAATATCCGAGAATGTTTTTGCCAAATCTCTAAAGGTGTCTGGCGTTGCACTGCAAGACTTGTGCGGAAAACACGCAAATACTTTAAAAGTGCCATAAGCTTGGAAAACCAAAAAACGTCAGTAAAAACTTGACGTCCGAACAAGATCAAGTGTTCGGTGCCAATCCGAAAATTAGAAAAAAGCAAAAATTGTGCTTCTGCCGTGCTTTAACATGACATAGCCGATCTCAACACTTCAAGCGGGCCAGCCTACGGCTTCAAGCTCCTTATCCCAAAGGCAGAGTACTTCTTCGAGGCCAGTTTAGCGAACTAAACTCGAGCGGCTTTTTAGAGAGAAGACAGGCTATCCGGCTATTGACCATACACTCGAGTCGAAAAAGGAGTGGTAGAAAAAGACTTTACAACGACCAAGAAGAAAACACATTTACTATAAAACAGCTCATATAAATTTTGAGAGCCCCCGATTGACTTGGGTAAAAGAATTTTATGTATAATGATTGTATGTACTGATGTACTTATATCATATCTGTGTTCACCTGAACTTTAAATGCGTCTTAACCGACCGTCGGCTTCTCCCTCTTCGGTCAAGGACCGAAAAGTGTCATGTACTCCACCTGTCGAAAGCATCGACGGTGTATCTGATAACCAGGCAATCAGGCCATAAGGCTGTAACAGACAAAGCGCGCTCAGGGAACTTATGCTATATTACTGACGAAGTGTAAGAAGCATCTTCAAAGAAAATAGTACCTCCACCGATACCTTTCTTCGGTTGCTCATTGTTACTATGAGACTTGTGCAACAGGTTTTTTGTACTGATGAGTTCCGTTGTGTGTCGACCATTATTAAAAACAATAAGAGCGCTAGCTTTCGGCTTCACCCAATCTGAGGTACTAACTCGGATGACCCAGTAGTAACAATCGCAGAGGTGATCCCTTTACCACCTAGCCAAACAATCGGGAACGTAGGGGTAAGCACAGGAGCCAGGCAACCCAGCTTGCGAAACACTTAAGTCAACATGGTGCATATTATGGCGTAATACACGAACAAGGAACGAAGCTGTACAAGTATAATCATATGCAAGAGGAAAGTCTTCATGCAGGAAGCCCCCAAGTAAATGAGGTATTTGAATTTTCTTGCAACAAACAAGGTTTTGACAAATAAAGTTTTTCGCAAATGACTTTTTGTCAAAAAAGCATAATGCTTGGTCGAACCGAACGAAATTTAAAACTAAAGGTTTTTAAGCATGGAAGCAACTTAGCTGGTTAATGTGCTCAGTGTAGATGCACGGCCCGAACTTCCGGAGGGACAAGGTCCCAGCCCCCAAGCCGGTCCCGAGGTGGCGGAGCAAAGAGCTCGACACTCCAAAGTGGCGACATAGCACGACCAATGCAGGCCGGCAGTGAGACGCCGAAGTCCCTGGCGTGGCTTAATGAAGTAATGACGAAGCCCTCGGTCCAGCCGAGGTGACAGCGCTGCTCGACCCGGATCCTTTACCTGTGCACAGAAAATAATGCAAGCCGGAGATAATAGGAATAATAAAAAAATTGTTGCATAATTAATAATTTACGCAAAGTTAGTAATAAAAGAAATATGGCCCGTGCGCTGAACACTCGATGAGGTAGAGCTCTCTCAGCGATGTCGAAGTCCCCGAGGCAACCGAACATGTCGGTATGGTGATTCGACCAACAAGGTGATCACGCGAGCCGGTTGGGACAACGACGTCGGCTGGCCAAAGTGACCACGTGATGCAGTCGAAGTCGATCACCTACACATATAAAATAGTGCGGTGCAAAAAGGATAATTGCTTTTCGCAAAAGTAATTTATTGAAAGAGATGTGGCCTGGCGCCGAAGTCATGTCGATGCAGGGCGTCGACGTGACGCGGTGAAGGCGTCACCAAGCCTGAATTCGCAGGCCGTTCTGAGTTCCGGATGCGGCATTCACCGAACTGTATACAGAAACTGACCGAACCACCACACGACCGTTGTTAATGCGCCACCATTTGATAGACCTATGTATAGATGATGAAACAAACCAGAGTAATAATTCCTTGGGAAAAATAAACCCAAGCAAGAAAAATTACTAGGATTAATAGCACCTGGTTTATCTATTGTAGCAATCTGAAGAAAGGTTACTCCCAAAATTGGGACTCGATCTGCACACCCATTGCCTGATGGGCGATAAAGCGACGGCCTAGCGATGCTTGCAAAGGTGGGCTCGCCGAGGCAAGGCCCCCGGTCCAGCTAACGCGACGAAGCTGGTCGGCTGGTGACGCCGAAGTCACCAGAGTATGATGATGAAGAAATAGCAACGTCCTCGGTCTAGCCGAGATGATGGAGCGGGTCAGTAAGGAGAAGTTGCAGACACCATGTCCGCTGAGGTGTTGAAGCAGTTCGGCGTGATGGGCATCATCTTGAAAAAACAACAGTGCGGCCATGCCGACGCTGGTCATAACTTCTGACACGGTCAATGCCGGATTGATGAAGTGCCGAGCGGCGATGTCAGTGCGCCTGACCCGTGCAATCCGTGGGGCGATGGTGTTGGTGATGATTTATCCTTCGCGATGCCGAACTCTTGTTCGGCTTGCCGTGCTGATGATCCGATAAGGTTAGGCTCGACTCGATGAAGCGACGATCTGTCTAGCACAAGTCGGCAGACATGGAGCAATGTTACCGGACTGGTGTGACACCAGCGCGATGGTGAAGAGTGCCTCAAAGAAGGCTTAAACTTTTATGAGCACGTGTTTAAAAACAACGCACAATACCATAGAAGAAAATTCCTTAAAAAAGGTTGTCCAATATCACGTTCATAAAGAAACATGAATTCTGGTCGGATCCGTATTCACGCAGAAAACAGGTCCAAAAAGTGATGCACTAATCGGAAGGTTCCCGGAGTTTGACCAGTCGAATCGAGCTGAAATTTTGAGGGGTGGTAGATATAGTAATTCCTCAGATGATCCACGGCTGGATCTTCCAAAGGACGTCCGAGCTAGGTGCTCAAGACCACTCCCTAAACTCATCCAGATTCCCGTCCAGATTTGACAGGGCTCTGGTATATCGTAGATTGCCGGAGATTCCTCCATCGGAACTCGACGAAATTTTGCATGGTTGTTGTAGACTCAATTCCGCACAATTCCACCAAATAAATCGTCAAAGAGATGCTCGAGGAGGTGGTGGCAGTGGAACAAGTTCGCTGTTCGGAAAAACAGCACGATCGCCCGAGGGCAATGTTGACGTTGAGCCCTCGAGCTCCATGGATGATTTCTCCATGATCTTGATAGAGATCGGAGTTGATGTTGATGAAGGCCCCCGTCCGAACTTGACGATCGGAGATGGAGTGCGGTCCTCGGTCGAGCCGGCGATGAAGATGCCGACATCGCAGTTGATCTGCGGGCGAGCCATTGATCCTTTGCCGATCACACATCGGAACTCTCAATGAAAGCACCATTGCTGGTATCAAAACTGACAGATCTCATGTAGGGGGTCCCGAACTGTGCGGCTAAGGATCGATGGTAACAGGAGACAGGGGACTCGATGTTTACCTAGGTTCGGGCCCTCTTGCTGGAGGTAATACCCTACTTCTTGCTTGATTGATTTTGATGAGTATAGGGGTTACAAGAGTTGATCTACCTCGAGATCGTATGTTGTGGTCTAAACCCTACATGTATGATGAGTAATGTGATAATAATCTACCGACTAGCCTGACCTCGACTTATATAATGTACCAGAGGCCTAGGATAACAAGAGTCCTAGTCAAATACGCCGGTGGAGAGGAGTCCTTGTCTTGATCACCAAGTCTTGTGGAATCTTCCTCGTGTATACATCGGCTGTCCGAACTGGCCCATGAGCATACGGCCATGGGGGTCCTCGGCCCAATCCAGCTGATTTGGAGACGACGTGGTGAGTACCCCCTAGTCCAGGACACCGTCACACGTAGCGTAGTAGAGGCGCGCACGTAGCGTGTACATGTACGTAAAGCGGCCAGGGTGCAAGAAAGTAAATAGTGCCACGTACGTACATATGGGCGGGGTCTCGAACGCCTACTCGCGTGTACATATAGCTAGGGCTCGTGTACTTGGCTGGGTCGGAACGGAGAAACAACGTCGTCGTCGTGTTCATGGGGAGCCAACCGGCTGGGTCAGAACGGAATGCGTCATCGTGTTTATCGGGAGGGCTTGGACGAACGGAGGAAACGGCCTTGTCTTCGACCGGCCACGGTCGAAACGGGATCCTGTTCATCGGGAGGGGTCTGGCGTACCGCAAAACAGAGGAAACGGACCTCCTATGGTCGAAACGGGGGTCATGTTCATCGGGAGGGGTGTGGCATACTGCAAAACGGAGGAAACGGACTTGTGTTGGAGTGTTACGGTCGAAACGGGGGTCCTGTTCATTGGGAGGGGTGTGGCGTACCACAAAACGGGACTCCACGGGATACTGTTCATCTCCACCATCGACCCCCTCCAGCCTCCACGGGCTACTGTTCATCCATCGTCGACCTCCTCCAGCCTCCACCTGCGACTGTTCATCCACAGGCTCCTGTTCATCCAGCCTCCACCGCGCGCTACTCCACCGGCTACTATTCAACCAGCCCTCTCCACATGCTCCTGTTCATCCATCCCTCCACGGGGTGGTCCTGTTCATCCATCCCTCCACGGGGTCCTGTTCATCCAGCCCCAGCCGGCTTGATCGACCAGGGTCCTGTTCATCCAGAGGCAACACCACGGGGTCCTATTCATCCACCCCCACTGGGAACTGTTCATCCAAACCCCCCAGCAACGCTCACTGTTCATCCAGAGGCAGCATTTATCGGCTTCAGTTTGAAATAGTAGTGAAGGAATCGCTCGATCGGGTTCAGTTAACAGTCATCGATCGATTTCTCGGGTTCAGTAACGCGTAACCTGCAGTGCAATCGCTCGGGTTCAATTAGAGCCCAATGCCTCGCTCGGGTTCAGTTAGAGCCCAACGCCTCAGACCCACGCACGTGTGTGTATGAAAGAAACACGCAAACCTCCGTGCATTGCTCGGCCCCGACCACCCACCGTAACCGCGAACACCCTGATATTTTCCTCTCCCTCGCTTCTACCATGATTTTTCCGTCATGGACGTCCCAAAGAATGTCATGCAACTGCGGCTCCAGCCCGCCCAGGATGAAAAGCCCATTTTCTGTCATGATTTTTTTTCATAGAAGTAGGAGCCCACCACATCTATGATGATACCGGGTTTTGTCACAATTATCGTCATAGAAGTGTCATAAGTATGATAGAATTTTTTTTCGTTCAGCCCAAAAATGTCACGGATGTGTCTTTTTTTGTAGTGTTTCCCTATTTGTTTAGATATAAACTCATACTCCCTTTGATCCGAATTAATTAACTCAACATCTATACAATGTATAGAGGACATTGTATAGCGGCTGCATCAATTAACTAGAATCGGAGGAAGTATTACATTCTTCAAATATGGTGTGCAGCTATTTGGAGTGAAGGAAAAAAGAGACGTCTGCTCAGGAGCTATATATGCTTTCTTTTTAGGACATATTTCTCATCTCCTAATAATACTTATTCTTTTTCTGATTTATGTGCATGTTATGCAGCCAATTTAAGTAGTTCTGTTGGGATAATAAAGTAGACAGTCATGCTACATAATGATATAAAGAAGACACCGAAGGAAGTTTTGGAAGTGCTTCCAGTTTAAGTATGCATCTTCTTGAATCCAAGTACCAGAACATTCATCTTTACCTTGAGGTATGGTCTGCTTCCAGAAACATTTATTCAGTTAATGCATCATTGAAGTGTTGAACCTCAAACTAAATATTTTTATTGATTATTGTGTCATCTATTTGAGGTTTTGATCATGCCTTCAACTTCTATTTTACCTCCTAAATTTTTATTATTGAGGTGCTGCAAGTATTAATAAAGAATCTATGTCGGGGTGAAACTCATAAATTATCCTTATTGTTGTTGCTTCCTTTTATCTGTTTTCGTGTTAGTGAATAATATTATCATGTATTTACAAATTTATCCTCCATGAACTCTACTGTTCTTAGTGGAGGAGCATATAACTTTTTTTGTAGTCATTTCCTAAGTTTAGATTAATACATATTACATTTAGCCATGGGAGTGGATCGTAGGCATCCTTGTGTTCCTGATAAGATACGTGAATGTACTATGATTTTTTCCTTTGTAAGATGGGGATTCATGCTTAAATACAAATCATATATTTATTTATTTATTGTTGCCTTCTTATACATAGAGAGAAAACCAGAAGTTTATTGTTCCTCATATTGAAGTGAGGCTTCTATTGCATGGCAATTACAACACAGAAACTCTTAGCAAAGCTGAGACGGGTTGCAAGGAGAAAGATAACATGTTTTAAAAAAATTGAATTTCATCAAAAAGTGTGCTTGCTCTGGCTGCTAATTTATTCAGTAGTATTATGTGCTATGTGCCATACCATTGTACCATTGGAAACTTTTCTTGAAAACGAATTTTGCGATATTTTTTTGTAACATACTCCATGTTTAGCTGAAGAAATTGATGGCTGAAGTAGGATTTCTAAATGCACGCATGCCATTTAAATTATGATGTATGGAGAGTAATATTTTTTATCCAAGTTGGATGGAGAATATATATGTCAAATTGGGTGGAAAAGAGGCCCTATATTTCTCCATTGTAGAACACAAAGCAATAGTATGAAGATAGACTTGGTAAGTTGAGTCATAGTGGTTTGAATACGAGCCACGTGGATTTGGTTATATTATCAAGTACAGGAAGATATTTGTCGCAACACATTCATAAGCCACATGAGCAATGTTGTGAATTACATTGATTTTTTACTATGCCGTAGCAACGCACGGGCGGTTAACTAGTATATATAGTGTTAACGGTAAAAGGCGCACACCCCGCGAAGCACGTTCTCAGTTAATGGGTCGGCCCATCTGGTTACGCAGAAGCTCCAACGGTTTTGTGAAGCTTCTAGAAACTCCTTGTAGGTTTTTCCGTTCATGTTTTTAGTTCATTCATGAATGTTTTTCAATGCCCAGTTTTTCTAAAATTCCATGAACGTTTTTCAAATTCGTGATTTTTTGTAAAAAAAAGTGTGATTTTTTATAAATTCCACAATTGTTTTCCAAATTTTTGAACTTATTTCAAAGAATGAATTTTCCCAAACTCACGAACATTTTTCAAAGTGTTTTTGTTTTTATATTTGAGAATGTTTTTTGAATTTGTGATTTTTTTTCCAATTCTCAAACTTCTTTAAATTCATGATTTTTTCACTATATACTTTTTGTAATGTGATAAATTATCAGAATTTTGTTTTTTAATGAACATATAATTGCAATTGATTTTTTTAATGACGAGACCAAACTGTCGAGCTAGGCGATCAAGGGAAGCTCATGCGAGCGATCGTGCGCGGGAAGAATTACTGGGCCGTGACCCAACCCGAGTAAGGGCTAGCGCTAGTACCGATTTCGGGTGCCTAATGAGCCTCACAACGATCAGCGCCACTTGGCACGCTCTCAGCCGCTGCCACGTATCACGCTCTGGGCAGTACCTCCAAATTTTGTTTTTCATATTTTTCTGCACGCGTTTTTCGCTTTTAAATGGGTTTTCAAACTTTTAGGTTTCCCACCGGTCTTCCTTAGCTTTTGGATGAAAAAATAAATTTTTGTGCGCTAAAACATATTTTTTTGCTTTCGTGAGAGGCATGGTTTTACTTCCGCAAGAGTCACGGTTTTGCTTTTGCGAGAGCTACAACCATGCCTCTTGGAAACGAAAAAAATGTGTTTTTTGTTTTATTTTCTTCCGCTAGAAGTACGGTTTTGATTCCGAGAGGCACGGTTTTGCTTTCGCGAGAGGCACGACCGTGCCTCTCAGAAACGAAAAAAAATGTGTTTTCATTTTTTTCCTTGCGCGAGAGGCACGGTTTTGCTTCCACGAGAGGTCGTGCCTCTCGAAAACGAAAGAACACGTTTTTTCCCTTCCGCGCGAGGCACGGCTTTGCTTTCGAGCCGTTCGGAAACGAAAAAACACGATTTTTTTCTTCCGTGAGAGGCATGGTTTTGCTTCCACGAGAGGCACAGTTGTGATTTCGCGAGAGGCATGGCCTTGACTCTTTCTGAATGGGGAAAAACTATGCTCTCTGTTTGGTTTTTTTGTCCAGTTTTTTTCGTCAAAACCTATCAACATGGGATCTAGTTTTGAAGATCTCGAACGAGTAATCCAGCGGCGAAAACCGTTCGAGATTTGGACGCACGGTTTAAGAGATAAAACGTTTTGAATAAACGGATCTACGAAAAAAGAAAAAAAACTCAGTGGTTGCGACAAGTGGTGCACATGCAGCGTGCCACTTGTCACAACCTGTTGGGAAACGTAGCATGCAATTTCAAAAAATTTCCTATGCTCATTCAAGATCTATCTAGGAGATGCGTAGCAACGAGGGGGGAGAGTGTGTCTACGTACCCTCATAGACCGTAAGTGGAAGCGTTTCACAACGCGGTTGATGTAGTCGGACTTCTTCTAACTCCGACCGATCAAGCACCGAACGCACGACACCTTCGAGGTCTGCACACCTTCAGCGCGATGACGTCCCTCGCCTTCTTGATCCAATAAGGTGTCGAGGAAGTAGATGAGTTCGGTCAACACGACGACGTGGTGACGGTGATGGTGAAGTGATCCGCGCAAGGCTTCGCCTAAGCACCGCGAGAATATGACCGGGGCTTGTAGACTATGGAGGGGGGGGCGCACATGCCTAGGAATAGATGTTGTGTGTTTTAGGCGCCCCCTCCCCACATATATATAGGTGGGAGGGGAGGAGAGGCAGCCATGGGACGCCCCAAGTAGGAGGGATACTACTTGGGGTCCTCCCCAATTCGGCCTCCCCCCTTTCCTTATTTCCAAAGGGGGGAAAAGGGAAGAGGAAGGAGAGAAGGAAAGGGGGGCCGAACCCCCACATTCCCTTCTCCAATTAAGCCTCCTATCTTGGGAGGGGGGGCACCCAATGTGGGCTGGTGTGCTCCCCTCCTATGGCTCATATCTTTCCCCGGGGGTTTCCGGTAACCCCCCCGGTACTCCGATAAATATCCGATACTATCCGGAACACTTCGGTGTTCGAATACTATCATCCTATATATCAATATTTACCTATCAACCATTTCGAGACTTCTCGACATGTCCGTGATCTCATCCGGGACTCCGAACAACATTCGATCACCAAATCATATAACTCATATAATACAAAATCGTCATCGAACGTTAAGCATGCGGACCCTACGGGTTCGAGAACTATGTAGACATGACCGAGACACTTCTCCGGTCAATAACCAATAGCGGAACTTGGATGCTCATATTGGTTCCTACATATTCTATGAAGATCTTTATCGGTCAAACCGCATAACAACATGTGTTGTTCCCTTTGTCATCGGTATGTTACTTGCCCGAGATTCAATCGTTGGTATCCTCATACCTAGTTCAATCTCATTACCATCAAGTCTCTTTACTCGTTCCGTAATGCAGCATCCCGCAACTAACTTATTAGTCACATTGCTTGCAAGGCTTATAGTGATGTGCATTACCGAGAGGGCCCAGAGATACCTCTCAGACAATCGGGAGTGACAAATCCTCATCTCGATCTATGCCAACTCAACAAGCACCACCAGAGACACCTGTAGAGCATCTTTATAATCACCCAGTTAAGTTGTGATGTTTGATAGCACACTAAGTGTTCCTCTGGCATACGGGAGTTTCATAATCTCATAGTCAGAAGAACATGTATAAGTCAAATACACATGATCTAATCATATTCATGCTCAACGTAAACGCGAAACAACATTTATTTAGGTTCAACATTAATCCCGAAGGTAGAGTGTACGATGGTGTTCGTATCAACCTTGGAATCGATTCCAACACACATTGTCACCTCGCCTTAACTAGTCTCTGTTTATTCTGCAAATCTTGTTTCGAGTTACTAATATTAGCAACTGAACTAGTATCAAATATACCTTTGTTCACTTTGCCATCCTTCTTATCCGCCAAGTATTTGGGGGCAGTTCCGCTTCCAGTGACCATTTCCCTTGCAGTAGAAGCACTCAGTTTCAGGTTTGGGTCTATCTATTGGCTTCTTCATGATAGTAGCAACTTGCATGCCATTCTTCTTGAAGTTCCCTTTCTTTACCTTGCCCTATTTCTTGAAACCATTGGTCGTGTTTAACCATCAACACTTGATGCTCTTTCTTGCTTTCTACCTTCACCGATTTCAACATCGCGAAGAACCCGGGAATCGTTTTCGTCATCCCTTGCATGTTATAGTTCATCACGAAGTTCTAGTAGCTTGGCGATAGTGACTAGAGAACTCTGTCAATCACTATCTTATCTGGAATATTAACTCCCACTTGATTCAAGCGATTGTAGTACCCAGACATTCTGAGCACATGCTCACTGACTGAGCTATTCTCCTCCATCTTGTAGGCAAAGTACTTGTTAGAGCTCTTATACCTCCCGACACGGGCATGAGTATGAAATCCATATTTCAGCTCTTGGAACATCTCATATGCTCCGTGGTGTTCAAAACATTCTTGAAGTCCCGGTTCTAAGCCATAAATCATGGCGCACTAAACTATTAAGTAGTTATCATATCGAGCTAGCCAAACATTCATATCGTCTGCATCTGCTCCTGCAATAGGTCTGTCACCTAGCTGCATCAAGGACATAATTCTTCTGTGCATCAATGAGGATAATCCTCAGATCACAGACCTAGTCCGCATCATTGCTACTATCAACTTTCAACTTAGTTTTCTCTAGGATCATGTCAAAAAAATGGGAGCTACAACGCGAGCTATTGATCTACAACATAATTTGCAAATACTATCAGGACCAAGTTCATGATAAATTTAGTTCAATTAATCAAGTTACTTAAGAACTCCCACTTAGATAGACATCCCTCAAGTCATCTAAATGATACGTGATCCAAATCAACTAAACCATGTACGATCATCACGTGAGATGGAGTAGTCATCAATGGTGAACATCTCTATGTTGATCAGATCTATTATATGATTCACGTTCAACCTTTCGGTCTCCAGTGTACCGAGGCCATATCTGTACATGCTAGGCTCGTCAAGTTTAACCTGAGTATTCCGCATATGCAAACTGTCTTGCATCCGTTGTATCTGAACGTAGAGTCTATCACACCCGACCATCACATGGTATCTCAACACGACGTACTGTCACAACGGTGCATACTCGGGGAGAACACTTATACCTTCAAATTTAGTTAAGAGATCATATTATAATGCTACCGCCGTACTAAGCAAAAATAGATGCATAAAAGATAAACATCACATGCAATCAAAATATGTGACATGATATGGCCATCACCATCTTGTGCTTTTGATCTCCATCTCCCATCATGATCTCCATTGTCAACGACTCGACACCTTGATCTCCATTGTAGCGTAGTGGTCGTCTCGCCACCTATTGCTTCTACAACTATCACTAACACATAGTGATAAAGTAAAGCAATTACATGGCGTTTGCACTTCATACAATAAAGAGACAACCATAAGGCTCCTGCTAGTTGTCGATAACTTTTACAAAACATGATCATCTCATACAATAATGTATATCACATCATGTCTTGACCATATCACATCACAACATGCCCTGCGAAAAGTTAGACGTCCTCTACTTTGTTGTTGCAAGTTTTACATGACTGCTACAGGCTTCTAGCAAAAACCGTTCTTACCTATGCATCAAAAACCACATCGGTGATTTATCAAATTTGTTGTTTTAACCTTCAACAAGGACCGGCCACAGTCAAATTCGATTCAACTAAAGTAGGAGAAACAGGCACCCGCCAGCCACCTTTATGCAAAACCAGTTGTATGTCTGTCGGTGGAACCGGTCTCATGAACATGGTCATGTAAGGTTGGTCCGGGCCGCTTCATCCAACAATACCACCGAATCAAAATAAGACATTGGTGGTAAGTAGTATGACGATCACCGCCCACAATAGTTGTGTTCTACTCGTGCATATCATCTACGCATAGACCTGGCTCTAATACCATTGTTGGGAAACATAGAATGCAATTTCTATCTAGGAGATGGGAGAGTGTGTCTACATACGCTCGTAGACCGTAAGCAGAAGCGTTTGACAACGTGATTGATGTATTCGAACTTCTTCTAGCTCCGACCGATCAAGCACCGAACATACGACACCTCTGAGTTCTGCACACGTTCAAGGCGATGATGTCCCTTGCCTTCTTGATCCAGCAAGGTGTCGAGGAAGTAGATGAGTTCCGTCAACACTACAGCATGGTGATGGTGATGGTGAAGTGATCCGCGCAGGGCTTCGCCTAAGCACCACAAGAATATGACCGGGGGTGTAAACTGTGGAGGGGGCGCCACACACGGCTAGGAATAGATGTTGTGTGTTCTAGGTGCCCCCTCCCCATGTATATATAGGTGGTATGGGAGGAGAGGCAGCCATGGGGCGCCTCAAGTAGGAGGGATCCTACTTGGGGTCCTCCCCAATTCGGCCTCCCCCTTTCCTTATTTCCGGAGGGGGGGGGGGAGGGAAGAGGAAGGAGAGAAGGAGGGGGGCGGCGAACCCCCTCTTTCCCTTCTCCAACTCGGCCTCCTTCTTGGGGGGGCGTCACCCCTTGTGGGCTTGTGTGTTCCCCTCCTATGGCCCATATGGCCCACATCTTTCCCCTCGGGGTTCCGGTAACTCCCCCGGTACTCCGATAAATATCCAATACTAACCGGAACACTTCCGGTGTCCAAATACTATCATCCTATATATCTTTATTTACCTCTTGACCATTTCGAGACTCCTCGTCATGTCCGTGATCTCATCCAGGACTCCGAACAACATTCGGTCACCAAATCATATAACTCATATAATACAAAATCATCATCGAACATTAAGCGTGCGGACCCTACGGGTTCGAGAACTATGTAGACATGACTGATACACTTCTCCGGTCAATAACCAACAGCGGAACCTAGATGCTCATATAATGGCTCCTTCATATTCTACAAAGATCTTTATCGGTAGAACCGTTAGGATAACATAAGTTATTCCCTTTGCCATCGGTATGTTACTTGGCCGAGATTTGATCGTCGGTATCCACATACCTAGCTCAATCTCGTTACCGGCAAGTCTCATTACTCATTCCGTAATACATCATCCTGCAACTAACTAGTTACTTTGCTTGCAAGGCTTCTTATGATGTGCATTACCGAGAGGGCCCAGAGATACCTCTTCGATACTCAGAGTAACAAATCCTAATCTCGAACTATGCCGACCCAACAAACACCTTCGAAGATACCTTCGTTGTGGGTGGTGATCTTCGCTGACCCCTTGCTTTCTTCCTGTCGAGGTCTTGCAAGGCTTCTTATGATGTGCATAGCAACGACAGGGCGAGAGTGTGTCCACGTACCCTCACGCAAGATCTATCTAGGAGTAGGGGGTCAGCAGAAAATTTCCTATGCTCATGCAAGATCTATCTTGGAGATGCATAGCAATGACAGGGTGAGAGTGTGTCCACTTACCCTCGTAGATTAAAAGCGGAAGCATTTGACAACACGGTTGATGTAGTCGAACTTCTTCTAGATCCGATCGATCAAGCACCGAACGTACGGCACCTCCGAGTTCTGCACACGTTCAGCTCGATGATGTCCCTCGAACTCTTTATCCAGCAAAGTGTTGAGGAAGAAGATGAGTTCCGTCAGCACGACAGCGTGGTGACGTTGATGGTGAAGTGATCCACGCAGGGCTTCGCCTAAGCACTACGAAGAAATGACCGGAGGCGTAAACTGTGGAGGCGGGCACTGCACACGACTAACAATTGTTGGTGTTATGTTGTGCTAGGGGCGCCCCCACATATATATAGGTGGGGGAGAGGAGGCGACCAATGAGGCACCAAAGTAGGCCGAATCCTACTTGGAGCCTTCCTATGGTCTGCGCCCCCCCTGATACGTCTCCATCGTATCTATAATTTTTTATTGTTCCATGCCAATGGTCTACAACTTTTACATACTTTTGGCAACTTTTTATACTATTTTTGGGACTAACATATTGATCCAGTGCCCAGTGCCAGTTCCTGTTTGGTGCATGTTATTTGTTTCGCAGAACATCCATATCAAACGGAGTCCAAACCGGATAAAAACTGACGGAGATTTTTTTTGGAATATATGTGAGTTTTGGGAAGAAGAATCAACGCGAGACGAATGCCCGAGGGGGCCACGAGGCAGGGGGCGCGCCCCAGGGGGTAAGGCGCGCCCTGGGCCCTCCTGGCCACCCCGTAAGGCGGTTGGTGCCCTTCTTTCACCGCAAGAAAGCCAATATCCAGATACAAATCATGTTACAATTTTGGCCCAATCGGAGCTACGGATCTCCGGGAATTTAAGAAACGGTGAAAGGCCAGAATCTGAACACAGAAACAGAGAGAGACAGAGAGACATATCCAATCTCGGAGGGGCTCTCGCCCGTCCACCGCCATGGAAGCCATGGACCAGGGGTAAACCCTTCTCCCATCTAGGGAGAAGGTCAAGGAAGAAGAAGAAGAAGGGAGGCTCTCTCCCCCTCTTTCCCGGTGGCGCCGGAATGCCGCCGGGGCCATCATCGCGACAATGATCTACACCAACACCTCTGTCATCTTCACCAACGTCTTCATCACCTTCCCCCATCTATCTATAGCGGTCCACTCTCCCGCAACCCGTTGTACCCTCTACTTGAACATGGTGCTTTATGCTTCATATTATTATTCAATGATGTGTTGCCATCGTATGATGTCCGAGTAGATTTTCGTTGTCCTATCGGTAATTGGGGAATTGCTATGATTGGTTTAATTTGCTTGTGGTTATGTTGTTGTCCTTTGGTGCCCATCATTTGAGCGCACACGTGGATCACACCATAGGGTTAGTTGTATGTTGATAGGACTATGTATTGGAGGGCAAGAGTGACAGAAGCTTCAACCTAGCATAGAAATTGATGCATATGGGATTGAAGGGGGACCAATATATCTTAATGCTATGGTTGGGTTTTACCGTAATGAATGTTAGTAGTTGCGGCTGCTTGCTAATAGTTACAATCATAACTACATAGAATTCCAAGTCAGGGATGACATGCTAGCAGTGGCCTCTCCCACATAAACTTGCTATCGGTCTAGTAAAGTAGTTAATTGCTTAGGGCCAATTTCGCAACTCCTACCACCACTTTTCCACACTCTCTATACTAAATTTATTGCTTCTTTACCTAAAACAGCCCCTAGTTTTTGTTTACGTGCTCCTTATATTCTTGCAAACCCATCTCATTACACCTACAAAGTACTTCTAGTTTCATACTTGTTCTAGGTAAAGCGAACGTTAAGCGTGCGTAGAGTTGTATCGGTGGTCGATAGAACTTGAGGGAATATTTGTTCTACCTTTAGCTCCTCATTGGGTTTGACACTCTTACTTATCGAAAGAGTCTACAATTGATCCCCTATACTTGTGGGTTATCAAGACCATTTTCTGGCGCTGTTGCCGGGGAGCAGTAGCGTGGGGTGAATATTCTCGTGTGTGCTTGTTTGCTTTATCACTAAGTAATTTTTATTTTCTATTCTAAATTTTTCTGTATCTTTAGTTATGGATATGGAACACGAAATACCAAAAAAAAATAGGTTTACTTGCTACTCAAGGTGATGGGGAACCTCCTAAAACCCTTGATGCTCATTATGTGAAAGATATTATGCACTACTTTAATAATCCTGAGAAACCCCCATTCAATTATATAATGGGAGACACGTTGGATCAACGTGAATACTGTAGGGATTATCGCTTGACTCAAAAAGGGAAACTATTATGGGATCAATTTTATATGTTGCATTGGTATGCTCGGCAACTATGCTTGAGACATGATTATACTTGTTGCTCTAGGATGAAGGCTCCACACCTTCCCTTTTCATGTGAATTTAATGATAATGAAACCTTAGCTTCTGATGCTAATGGTATATATGATTACTATGATGTGGAATGAATAGAAGAATTTGTTGCTTCTAAGGGTGCTTGTGAAATTGAATATTTGTTTAAAGAGTTTGAAGATTTTGATGATTCAGTTTATTGACTTGAGAATTTAGCTATCCTTAAATATTGCTATGAGAATTATAAATACAATTATGATATTGATGAATTTATTCAGAAAGTCTCCGTTGTCCGAGAAGAGACTAATATTTTGCAGGAGTCTATGGAAGAAGGAATTGATGAAACTGTGGGATCATTGGATGAAAAAGATGATGAGGAGAGCGAACAAAAGGAGGAAGAGCGGATTAGCTACCCGTGCCCTCCTTCTAATGAGAGTAACTATTCAACTTATACATTGTTTAATTTCCCTTCGTGCTTACCGAAGGATGAATGCTATGATGATTGTTATGATCCTATTGATTCTTTTGAAATATCCCTTTTTGATGATGCTTGCTATGCTTGTGGCCAACATGCCAATATGAATTATGCTTATGAAGATGAACTTGCTATAGTTCCTTATGTTAAACATGAAATTGTTGCTATTGCACCCACGCA
Source organism: Triticum urartu (assembly GCF_003073215.2). Lineage (NCBI taxonomy): Eukaryota > Viridiplantae > Streptophyta > Magnoliopsida > Poales > Poaceae > Triticum > Triticum urartu. Next base: position 500,626,843 of record NC_053022.1, on the reverse strand, counting down.
TGATAGTCCTATTATCTTTTTGAATTCTCCCGACTACACTATTTCGGAGAAGTTTGCCCTTATTAAGGATTATATTGATGGGTTGCGTTTTACTACTACACATGATGATTTTGATAGATATAATATGCATGTGCTTGCTGCTCCCACTTGCAATTATTATGAGAGAGGAACTACATCTCTGCCTCTCCATGTTTCCAATATGATAAAATTGCAAGAAACTGTTTATACTATGCATTGGCCTTTACTATGTGTGCATGAATTGTTCTTTTATGACATGCCAATGCATAGGAAATGAGTTAGACTTCGTCATTACATGATATATGTTACTTTGTGCTCACTACTAAATCACAAATCATTGTTAATTAAAATTGGCTTTGATATACCTTGGGATTCGGGTGGATCCATTACTTGAGCACTATATGCCTAGCTTAATGGATTTAAAGAAAGCGCCGCCAGGGAGACAACCTGGAATTTTTAGAGAGTCATTTATTTCTGTTGTGTGCTTTTATAAAGTTTAAAAATAAAAATAATGTGCCAAGATTTGCCTTTAGGATGTTTACATTGCTTGTTGGTTTGTGCGGTGCAAGACAAAAACTTTGGCTGTAGTGCGCGATTTTACATTTTTTACTAGAACACCAAACGGTTCTGAAACTTTTTGTTGTCTTTCTATAAAAATTGTTTATTTTTCTTATTTTTCAGAATTATTGGAGTACGACAAGTATGGTGAATCTTCAGATTACTACAGACTGTCATGTTTAAGACAGATTCTGTTTTTGATGCATTGTTTGCTTCTTTTGATGAAACTATCGATTTCTATCAGTGGATTAAGCCATGGAAAAGTTATATTACAGTAGCTATAGTGCAGAAAAATATATGAATTCGTTTGCAACAGTACTTAGAGTAGTGATTTTCTTTATTATACTAACGGATCTTACCGAGCTTCCTATTGAGTTTTGTGTGGATGAAGTGATCAAAGATCGAGGAGGTCTCGATATGAGGAGAAGGAGGAGAGGCAAGAGCTCAAGCTTGGGGATGCCCAAGGCACCCCAAGAAAATATTTAAGGAGACTCAAGCATCTAAGCTTGGGGATGCCCTAGAAGGCATCCCATCTTTCTTCAACAAGTATCAGTATGTTTTCAGATTTGTTTCGTTCATGTGATATGTGCAAATCTTGGAGCGTCTTTTGCATTTAGTTTTCACTTTTCTTTGATGCACCATGCTGGTATGAGATAGTCCATGGTTGATTTATAGAATGCTCTTTGCACTTCACTTATATCTTTTGAGTATGGCTTTATAGAATGCTTCATGTGCTTCACTTATAACATTTGAAGTTTGGATTGCCTGTTTCTCTTCACATAGAAAACCGCCATTTGTAGAATGCTCTTTTGCTTCACTTATATTTGTTAGAGTGTGGGCATATCTTTTGAAAAAAGAATTAAAACTCCCTTGCTTCACTTATATCTATTTAGAGAGTTGACAGGAATTGGTCATTCACATGGTTAGTCATAAAATCCTACATAAAACTTGTAGATCACTGAATATGATATGTTTGATTCCTTGCAATAGTTTTGCGATATAAAGATGGTGATATTAGAGTCATGCTAGTGGGTAGTTGTGGATTGTAGAAATACTTGTGTTGAAGTTTGTGATTCCCGTAGCATGCACGTATGGTGAACCGTTATGTAACGAAGTTGGAGCATGAGGTATTTATTGACTGTCTTCCTTATGAGTGGCGGTTGGGGATGAGAAATGGTCTTTTCCTACCAAACTATTCCCCTAGGAGCATGCACGTAGTACTTTGTTTCAATGACTAATAGACTTTTGCAATAAGTATGTGAGTTCTTTATGACTAATGTTGAGTCCATGGATTATACGCACTCTCACCCTTCCATCATTGCTAGCCTCTTCGGTACCATGCATTGCCCTTTCTCACCTTGAGAGTCAGTGCAAACTTCGCCGGTGCATCCAAACCCCGTGATATACGCTCTATCACACATAAGCCTCCTTATATCTTCCTTAAAACAGCCACCATACCTACCTATCATGACATTTCCATAGCCATTCCGAGATATATTGCCATGCAACTTCCATCATCTATATATACATGACTTGAGCATCATTGTCATATTGCTTTGCATGATCGTAAGATAGCTAGCATGATGTTTTCATGGCTTGTCCATTTTTCGATGTCATTGCTTCACTAGATCATTGCACATCCTGGTACACCGCCGGAGGCATTCATATAGAGTCATATTTTGTTCTAGTATCGAGTTGTAATATTGAGTTGTAAGTAAATAAAAGTGTGATGAACTGATGATCATCATTATTAGAACATTGTCCCATGTGAGGTTATCAAAATAAAAGTTGCGAAAGATGCCCCCCAAAAAAGAGAGAGGCCAAAGAAGCCCCCCCCCCCAAAGAGAGAGGCCAAAGAAGCCTAAAAAAGAGAAAAAAGAGAAAAAAATAAAAATGAGAGAAAAGAGAGAAGGGACAATGTTACTATCCTTTTACCACACTTGTGCTTCAGAGTAACACCATGTTCTTCATATAGAGAGTCTCTTGAGTTATCACTTTCATATACTAGTGGGAATTTTCATTATAGAACTTGGCTTGTATATTCCAATGATGGGCTTCCTCAAGTGCCCTAGGTCTTCATGAGCAAGCAAGTTGGATGCACACCCACTTAGTTTCAGTTTGAGCTTTCATACACTTATAGCTCTAGTGCATCCGTTGCATGGCAATCCCTACTCCTCACATTGACATCAATTGATGGGCATCTCCATAGCCCGTTGATTAGCCACGTCGATGTGAGACTTTCTCCTTTTTGTCTTCTCCACACAACCTCCACCATCATATTCTATTCCACCTATAGTGCTATGTCCATGGCTCACGCTCATGTATTGCATGAAAGTTGAAAAGGTTTGAGAACGTCAAAGGTATGAAACAATTGCTTGTCTTGTCATCGGGGTTGTGCATGATTTGAATATTTTGTGTGGTGAAGATGGAGCATAGCCAAACCATATGATTTTGTCGGGATAACTTTCTTTGGCCATGTTATTTTGAAAAGACATGATTGCTTTATTAGTATGCTTGAAGTATTATTGTCTTGATGTCAAATGATAGACTATTGCTTTGAATCACTCATGTCTTAATATTCATGCCATGATTAGATTACATGATCAAGATTATGCTAGGTAGCATTCCACATCAAATTTCTTTTAATCATTTACCTACTCGAGGACGAGCATGAATTAAGCTTGGGGATGCTGATATGTCTCCGTCGTATCTATAATTTTTGATTGTTCCATGCCAATATTCTACAACTTTTATATACTTTTGGCAAATTTTTATACTATTTTGGGACTAACTTATTGATCCAGTGCCCAGTGCCACTTCTTGTTTGTTGCATGTTTTTTGTTTCGCAGAAAATCCATATCAAACGGAGTCCAAACGGGATAAAAACTGACGGAGATTTTTTTTGGAATATATGTGATTTTGGGAAGAAGAATCAACGCGAGACAATGCCTGAGGGGGCCACGAGGCAGGGGGCGCGCCCTGGACCCTCGTGGCCACCCCGTATGGCGGTTGGTACCCTTCTTTCTCCGCAAGAAAGCCAATATCTGAATACAAATCATATTAAAATTTCAGCCTAATCGGAGTTACGGACCTCCAGGAATTTAAGAAATGGTGAAAGGCCATAATCTAAACGCGGAAACAGAGAGAGACAGAGAGACAGATCCAATCTCGGAGGGGCTCCCGCCCCTCCGCCGCCATGGAAGCCATGGAAAAGGGGGTAAACCCTTCTCCCATCTAGGGAGAAGGTCAAGGAAGAAGAAAAAGAAGAAGGGGGGCTCTCTCCCCCTCTTTCCTGGTGGCGCCGGCATGCCGCCGGGGCCATCATCGCGACAATGATCTACACCAACACCTCCGTCATCTTTCACCAACGTCTTCATCACCTTCCCGCATCTATCTATAGCGGTCCACTCTCCCGCAACCCGCTGTACCCTCTACTTGAACATGGTGCTTTATGCTTCATATTATTGTCCAATGATGTGTTGCCATCCTATGATGTCTGAGTAGATTTTCATTGTCCTATCGGTAATTGGTGAATTGCTATGATTGGTTTAATTTGCTTGTGGTTATGTTGCTGTCCTTTGGTGCCCATCACATAAGCGCACACGTGGATCACACCATAGCACTACTGGGAAAAAGCCTAGTAGTAGCGCGGGTTAAAAGCTAGTAGTAGCGCGGGTGCCTGCGCCACTACTACGGCGCTACAGCTAACTAGTAGTAGTAGCGCGATGCATCCCGCGCTTCTAGTACGTCTGTGAGTAGTAGCGCGGGTTCGACACACGCTACTACTAACTATCTGTAGCGCGTGTCTGTGAACCGCGCTACTACTATTAATTTGAAAAACCCAAAAAAATACCGACCCCATGCTTGCTGTCAATGGTGTCAATGGTTCGATCCAGCGATGACAATGGTCGCCGGAGGTGCGGACGAGCACCTGCTTGCAGACCTCTGCTTGCTTGTAGGAGCGGTCGACGGCGCCGACGGGCGGCGGCCGGCGGCGACGCGCACGTTGGCCGGGAGCAGGGAGATCTCGTCCATGACGCGCTCCTCGTGGAACCCGTCGAGGGCGGCTGCGGAGGCCAGCCCGGCGTGGGCCGGGAGCTAGAGGACCTGGATCTTGGCATCGTGCGTGGGGAGCAGCACCTAGCGGCGGCCGTCGCTGTTGAGGTCGGCGACGAGCGGCTGCGGGAGGTGGTCCACGTCGTGCTTGATCGGGAACCCATCGTCCGACAGGTGGTACCACGCCTCCTAGAACGAGAAGTCACCCTCATGCTGCCGGAGGAGGAGGGGGGTGGGTCAGCTAGGGTTCCAGATCGAATCGGAGAGGGGGGAGGAGGAGGGCTGACCTGGAGCGAGAAGAAGACGGTGAAGGCGGCGAGGAGGAGGATGCCGAGGTCGCGCTTCCGCATCTTGGCGGCGGCAAGGAGCTCCGACGACCGCCCACCAGAGGGATCTCGTAGAGGGAGGGGAAGAAAGTAGAGTGTACCAGCGGCAGCCACCGCTGGAGTATGAGGGATAGACGAGGAAAGTGAGAGAGGGGGAAAGTGAGGGAGAGAGGAGGGATTCGGCCGAGGATACAGGGATTTCACCTACCCCGTACTTAGTAGTAGTGAGGGGTATAAAACCATGCTACTACTATCAACTTAGTAGTAGAGCGGGTTTGTACCCCTCGCTACTACTATGGCATGTTCCGGGAGGGCACGGAAGAGACCGCTTAGTGCGCGGGTTAAAAAACTGCGCTACTAGTATCAACTTAGTAGTAGCGAGGGGTAAAAACCCGCGCTACTAGTAAGTAGCAGTAGTGACGGTTATAAACCCTCACTACTAGTAAGCGTCTGCCTATAAGCTTTTCCCTAGTAGTGTAAGGTTAGTTGTATGTTGATAGGACTATGTATTGGAGGGCAAGAGTGACAGAAGCTTCAACCTAGCATAGAAATTGATGCATACGGGATTGAATGGGGACCAATATATCTTAATGCTATGGTTGGGTTTTACCTTAATGAATGTTATTAGTTGCGAATGCTTGCTAATAGTTCCAATCATAAGTGCATAGAATTCCAAGTCAGGGATGACATGCTAGCAGTGGCCTCTCCCACATAAAACTTGCTATCGGTCTAGTAAAGTAGTCAATTGCTTAGGGACAATTTCGCAACTCCTACCACCACTTTTCCACACTCTCTATACTAACTTTATTGCTTATTTACCTAAAACAGCCCCTAGTTTTTATTTACGTGCTCTTTATATTCTTGCAAACCTATCCTGTTACACCTACAAAGTACTTCTAGTTTCATACTTGTTCTAGGTAAAGCGAACGTTAAGCATGCGTAGAGTTGTATCGGTGGTCGATAGAGCTTGAGGGAATATTTGTTCTACCTTTAGCTCCTCGTTGGGTTCGACACTCTTACTTATCGAAAGAGGCTACAATTGATCCCCTATACTTGTGGGTTATCACCCCTCTTTCCTTATCTGCCGGAGGGGGAAGGAAAGAGAGGGGGAGAGGGAAGGAAGGGGAAATCTTATTCCCTCTTTTTCCTTCCCCTTCCCCTCTTTCCTTCTCCTTCTTGGCCGGCCCATATGGGGGCGCACCAGCCCCTCGTGGCTGGTGCATTTTCCCTCTTGGCCCATGAGGCCTATATTTTTTGTCGGGGGTGTCCGGAACCCCTTCCGGTGACCCGATATGTACTCGACACCCTCCGGAACACTTCCGGTGTCCGAATACTATCGTCCTACATATCAATATTTACCTCTAGGCCATTTCGAGACTCCTCGTCATGTTCGTGATCTCATCCAGGACTCCGAACAACATTCGGTCACCAAATCACATACCTCATATAATACAAAATTGTCATAGAACGTTAAGCGTGCGGACCCTACGGGTTCGAGAACTATGTAGACATGAACGAGACACCTCTCCGGTCAATAACCAATAGTGGAACATGGTACTCATATTGGCTCCTACATATTCTACTAAGATCTTTATCGGCCGAACCGTTATGACAACATACGTTATTCCCTTTGTCATCGGTATGTTACTTGCCCGAGATTTGATCGTCGGTATCTTCATACCTAGTTCAATCTTATTACTAGCAAGTCTCTTTACTCGTTCCGTAATACATCATCCTGTACCTAACTCATTAGTCACTTTGCTTGCAAGACTTCTTATGATGTGTATTACGGAGAGGGCCCAGAGATACCTCTCCGATACTCGGAGTGACAAATCCTAATCTCGATCTATGCCAACCCAACAAACACCTTCGGATATACCTGTAGAGCATCTTTATGATCACCGAGTTATGTTGTGACATTTGATAGCACACAAGGCATTCCTCCGGTATTCGGGAGTTGCATAATCTCATAGTCAAAGAAAATATGTATTTGACATGAAGAAATCAATAGCAATAAAACTGAATGATCAATATGCTAAGCTAACGGATGGGTCTTGTCCATCACATCATTCTCCTAATGATGTGGTCCTGTTATCAAATGACAACTCATGTCCATAGTCAGGAAACTTTAACCATCTTTGATCAACGAGCTGGTCAAGTAGAGGCTCACTAGGGACACAATGTTTCTCTATGTATTCACACATGTATTTAGGTTTCCGATCAATACAATTCTAGCATGAATAATAAACATTTATCATGAATAAGGAAATATAAAATAACAACTTTATTATTGCCTCTAGGGCATATTTTCTTCAATCTTCCACTTGCACTAGAGTCAATAATCTAGTTCACATCGTCATGTGATTAACACCCATAGTTCACATCGCCATGCGAACAATACCCAAAGAGTTTACTAGAGTAAATAATCTAGTTCACATCGCCATGTGAACAATACCCAAAGAGTTTACTAAAGTCAATAATCTAGTTCACATCGCTAGTACAAACGTAGGCACTCACAAACATACATACACACTCACCTTAGAGTGACTGAGCCGACAGGTCTTCAGATAGATGAACTCACCATAAACGTCTCGCTATCGATGCAAATGACTTCGACCCTCTGTATATCCCACTAAAAATAGATACACCGCTCCTCTTTCACCTGATGATAGTGCTAAGCCAAAGAAGGCGCCAACGAAGGACATCCCTACGACTTTCTCAACTCCATGCTTCATGGTGCGGATACCATCAATCTTTTCTTAACTGCAGACACTATGTATGTGTTTTTTTAAGATAAAGAGTTTTTCAGTTTGTTTTCACTTTCAGAATATTCATATTTTTTATATGTTCACGCTTTTAAAAATGCTCAAAACTCCCAAAAAATGTTCCTTTTCAAAACATTTAAAGTTGTTCACAAAATTAAAAAATATTTATAATTGTTTAAAAAACCATGTGTTCAATATTGTTTGTCTTGAAAACATGTTTAGTTCTAATAAAAATAAAAATTTATCAATTGTTCAAATTTTAAAAATAAATAAATATATTTGTTTTTTCGAAAAGCAAAAAATAAAACCGATTGATAGACTATTTCATGCACCACTACTCTTCCATCAGATGAAAGACATTAAAGTGGCTTTTTCATGTCCACACTTCATGCTTCAAAAAGCGATAATAGTGTAATCTTATTACCGGTGTTTATCAGAACTACATATATGAAATGTCGCGTAATGGCACACAGAGCAGGTTTTACGATTTTTTTCTCCATCCGTTGCAATACACGGGCATTTGTGCTAGTAAATATAAATAATTTTCTCTATAAACTTGGTCAAAGTTTGACTTTCCTGAAAATCTATATGGACTACGTTGTGGAACGGAAGGAGTATGATAATTTATAGAGACTTGTTTTGTTAAGAAACAAGTATATTTGTTTAGTATGTTTCTTCATTTTGCACAATAGACAATTTTGTCTGTGTGTGTATTGCGGGGGCGGGGGGTGCGCGGTAGTTTCTGTTAAGTATGTAGGTAGATCTTCCATTAAAATAATAGGCCAGCATATGTCAATTGGTATATTTTCTCCATGACAACTTTCTGTTTTAAGTAGCCATAGATGAGAAAGTTTCCCCAGAAAAAAATGTCAGATGAGAAAGTTAGAAGCCAATAGTTTAACAAGAAAAAACATTTTTTAAACTATTCAAAAATCATGCCGAAAACTAGAATAATATAAAGGCTTGTATTTTCATCAATTCAGTGCAATGGATACAGAACACAGTACAAGCCACTATGTTGGGTACGCACCGCAACAGGAGAAACAAAAATTGAAAAACATAAGTACATATGCTTTCATCCAGATATTCTAGAAACACGATGCATATGACTGAAATGAGACCAGCCAATTTCTAGAAGGTACTAAATGAAATTATTACTAAATGATCAAAGATGGCAACTCTCTGCAGATCAGAGCCATGCACGTCCCTCCATGCTTGCAGCAGAATGAATGGTTTAGTCAGACTCGGACAACTGGTATCAGGTTTAACCTCGTCTTCTTCTCAGTTGGGGAAGCTGTCATACGGCCCGGACTCGTGATGCATCATCTCCATTCCATCGGTGAACCCTGGACCTGGATCTGGTGGCATCGCCATCATCATCTCCTATTGCTGCATCATCTCCATTCCGGCAGCAAACATCGGCGGTGGTGGTAGCGTAGTCATCGTCTGCTGCTGCTACATCTTCATTCCAGTGGCGAACCCCGGGGGTGTAGGCATCACCGACATCATCTGCTGCTACATAATCTCCATTCCAGCGGCGAACCCCAGAGGTGGTGGCATCGTCATCATCATCATTTGCTACTTAATCATCTAGTACATCCCCGTGCTGGTTCCACCGAACTCAAAGCCATAGCCGTCGGTGAGCCCCGGAAGGTGTGGCATCTCTGTTATCATATGATGCTCATGAAGGTTCTTCTCCATCCCGCCATTCATGCTGGGGCAACTGAGCTCAAACCCACTGCCATCGGTAATCGTCGTCATCATCTCCTCCATCCTGCCATTGGCACTAGTGCCACCGAGCTCAAACCCCAATCCGCCTACAAACCCCAGTGTTGGCATGACCGTCAACATCTTCTCCATCCCTCCATTCACGCTGGGCCACCAGTGTGAATGGAGGGACGGAGAAGATGGCGGTGATGCCAACGAAGGGGTTCGTAGGCGGAGTGGGGTTTGAGCTCGGTGGTATCAGCGCCAGCGGCGGGATGGAGGAGATGATGACAGCGATCATCGATGGCAGTGGGTTTGAGCTCGGTTGCCCAGGGCAAATGACGGGATGGAGGATAATTTTCATGAGCAGCAGATGATAACGGCGATGCCACAACTTCCGAGGCTCGCCAGCAGCTATGGGTTTGAGTTTGATGGCACCAGTGCAGACGGAGGGATGTACGAGATGATTAAGCGGCAAATGATGATGATGGTGATGCCACCACCTTTGGGGTTCACTGTCAGAATGGAGATTATGCAGCAACAGAGATGATGGCAACGATACCACCGACTCCAGGTCCAGGGTTCACCGCTGGAATGGAGATGATGCATCAGGAGTGTTCGGTCCATACGACAGCTTCCCCAACTGAGAAGAAGATGAGGTAGAATCCAATACCAGTTGTCCCAGTCCGACTGAGTTCATTCATTCTGTCGAAGCATGGATGGACGTGCATGGCTCCGATTGACAAAGAGATCGAATGCCATCTTCGGTCATTTAGCAATAATTTCATTTAGTACCTTCTAGAAATTGTTCGTCTCGTTTTAGGCATATGCAATGAGCTTCTAGAAGGCGGTCTCGTATCCACCTAGCTATCTGGATGAGGCATATGCACTTGTGTTTTTCCATTTTTATTTCTCCTCTTGTGGTGTGTGGCTTGTACTGTGTGTATCCATTGCACCGAATTAATGAAAATACAAGACTTTATATCATTATATTTTTGGCATGATTTTTGAATAGTTTACAAAAACATTTTTTATTTGTTGAACTATTGGCTTCTACTCCCTTTATTCCATAATGTAAGACGTTTCTTGACACAAAAATGTCTTAAATTATGGGATGTAGGGAGTAACTTTCAGATCTGGCTACTTAAATAGGAAAGATGTCAGGGAGAAAATATACCAATGAACATAGCTTGGCCTTTATTTTTAAGGAAGATCTACCTATATTCTTAACAGAAACACAGTACAAACATCTAAGTTCATGATTATTTTACCCTAGTCAAAGAAGCCCCCCCCCCCCCAAGATACACAAAAAATGTCTACTCTACAAAATGATGAATCATACTGAACAAAACAAAAATCTCTATAAAATATCATATGTTGAAGCACGCACACACGCAAAAAATAAATGCATCCCTATATAGTCCGAGCAAAAGAAGGATAAGAACATCTAAATTTACTGGCTACCCTGAGTTTAAACGATAGCTAGTTGTCTTGGATTTGTTGCATCTCATCGCAACATTAGGATTAATATTATTGATGGTAGAAAATCAATATGATTGTCCAACAATAAATAAATAGATTTTCAGGGTAATAAACAAATTAGGAAACAATGTTTTTTGAAGATAGATGTGATGAGACACAAAATATAGTAAGAATTGCCCAAAACAGGGGAAGGCAATGCCGGATCTGGGCTGAGATTTTAGTCATGCGTACCTTTAGTACGATGACAAGGGCCATTGCCCCGGCTGCCACAGAGAGTCAAGCTATGAAAGGATTACATCCAACATGCTAAGCACTATTCCTAAAAAAACATGTTTGCCACACGAACTTAGTTTTTGAAATGTGGGTAATGACTTTCTCAAACTAAAACCAGAGAACCATCTCACATTGAACTAGCAAACATAGTAGGCTTATATCCAAAAACAAACAACCTTATGTATCATGCATATTCTTAAAAAAGCATGTTGATAAAATAAATGATTTGCTAGTGCAAACATACCATGACAATAATTACCTTGCGATGATTTTCTAGTGCTTTCATAAAGTAAATAAAGGATTTTCTTGTGCCAAGAAAAAAACATTCTCAACCTGGATTAAAAACAAAATATACTTAGATCAACTCAACTAAACGAAGTCCGATGCACATGTATTTGTAAAAAACATGTTGATGAGATAAAAGTGTCAACTATCGTAGAGATACCTTAAAATTTATTACCTTATGTTGACATCATTCAGATCCATCTTCCTCGCCATCGGTGCAAGCTAGGAAAGCTGCTGATTTGAATAACGTCTCTGTTGATCTACAGTCTTGTGCCTAACTCTAGAATTTAGTTTTATTGATGTTCAACGTTGGAAACTATTTTGAAGTTGCTGTTCGTGAGATGTACTCTTATCTATTGGACAACAGATAAGAGTGTATCACAAATAGAAACTTCAAAACAACACAAGATTAAACATCAATCCATCTAAATTGCAGAGTTAGGCACGAGACGGTAGGCCGGAAAGGAAAGGACTTGCTAGTGCCAAGAGAAAACATACTAAACCTGGATTAAAAACAAAATATACTTAGATTGATTCAACTAAACAAAGTCTGATGCCACATATATTTGTTAAAATCATGTTGATGAGACAAAAGGATATACCATTGTATAGATATCCTAAAATTTATTTCCTTATGTTGACGTCATCCAGATCCATCTATCTCCCCATCGGTCCAAGATGAGAAATCCATTGATGAATTTCAAGCCACGATGCGGCCAATCAAATGGACTCCACCATAACGATATGCACTCCACACGCCGGAAAAGTTGTGCATACAATTCATGGCATATGCTAGATAAGCCAGTTACTGATGTCGCCGGACGGGCGCCTCTCTTACGGCAAATGACAAGCTTGCCACCTATTGACGAAGAGAATGACAAACTCGCCAGAGAAGATGAAAGGTGACACTGTTCCGATGAGTGGAAGGTCGGAAGAAGAGGAAAAGGATGAGTGCGCCGCCAAAGGTTGAGAATGCGGCGTGGGGGTTGGGGGTTGAGTCGCGTTAGGGTTTTAGTGGGCATATATAACACTTTGGGTATTCATGTAGATGGTTTGATCGAGATGTAATGGCTAAAGATCCGACATCCCTTTAATCCATTTTGAGTGGCTGTGAATGGTTGGTGCATGTAGTTTTCTGTTATAAACCCTTATTTAATTGGGAATATAATTCTAATCCATTTTACCTTCACAATTGTCCCAGGGGTTGGCATTTAGCCATCACAACACTCACAAATCATACAACATAATATGTGAAATATATTTTGTTATAATTTTATAGCCACGTGTCGAGCTAGGAAAAAAGGCACAAAATTAGACAACTAATGGGGATAGGGGTGATGTACCCCGACCATTTTTTTGCGACCACAAGGAGCTATTCTCCAGCAGTTTGTACTTATTCACTGATGCATTAGTATCCATTGGTGCGAACATGCCGAAAGTTTTATTTAGGATATGTTTCGCCTCTAGGATTTTCAATCTACTCAAGGTTTCGACTGTGGCTTCTTCTTCGAGACGTGGTCTAGCTCGACCTTAGCACAATGACTTCCCGACCACAGGATACAATGTCAGCCTGGCTCCGGCAGCGAAGCGGCAACGGCAAGCACTATGATGACATGGTTGTAACTTCCTTATTTTGAGTGTCTTATATCATCGGAAGTCCTTCGATGTAAACCCGGTCTCTTATATTCCCAAAATGAAATTAGACGAGTAGTTCCACAACATCTATATCGTACATCAAACAATGCTTTTCTTCTCCACCCCCCCCCCCCTCTTTTCTTTTCTATTTTTTGCGGGGAATCATACAATGCTTGTCATGCATACGTAGTGTCACAACGGGAAATCAAGGCCATGCCATGGCCAAACTGAGAACGGCTTGGTGGGAATACAAAAATTGGTACACAAGATTGGCAAGACATCAAGTTCCTACAGAGACATACAACAAATGGGCTTATAAGACATTAATCCTGACCGTGCAACGAAAGCATACGCATAACCGGGGACACCACAGGGTGAGATTTACTCATTACTAGAAGGGCGGTGCGCGCTTTGCCGTGCCACTTATGTTCTTGGGGTTGTACATATTTTATTTTTATGCGGTCATTTTTTTAAGTTGTGAAAATTATTTACATGCTAGTTGGTTGGAGTGTGTTCTTTTTAGCAGAGATGCTACACCAACGAATAGACTTTACGGAATTATAGTTATGGATGGATGTGTCAATTTATGGTTGGAGATTAGGGGAAGATTAGCCCAACGATGAGAATCAGGGAAGTGATTGTTGGGATGATGTTTGATATGACCAATCCGTAGCGAATAATCCATGATTGTATCATTGTTTCTATTATTATGGTGTTTGGGTGGGTATTTTTGACCGTGTGTAGCGAATAATTTGTGATTGTATCATTATTTCTATTATTATGGTATTTCGGTGGGTAATTTTGACCATGTGATTGGAGGGCGTCTTTTAATTAGGACGTCGATAAGTGCCACACGTATGGGCGTTAGGGAGGCTGCCCACACATTTTGTGTGGTGTATAAGAGGAACATCCCACACACCCATGTGTGGGCAAAAAAAGTAATGCCCACACCTCTTTTTTTTCCTCCCGATCCCTCTCCCACGCGTGCGTGTGGGCGAAATAGATAACGCCCACACGCCCCGTATGTCAGGCCTCGTACCTCGTGGTCCCGCATGCCCGCATGACAGTCACCGCGCATCCCGCAGTTGCCATGATCCAGACCCTCGTCCATGTTCGTTTAACTGCAGTTGCCATGTCGCTGAACTTCGGTTGCCATGTCGGACAACTACAGTTGCCATGGTTGCTCAACTGCAGTTGCCATGTATGGTTTGGTCTACTGCAGTTGCCATGATTTTCAAAACTTTGGGAGTTGTCACCCACTAAACACTAGGCAGTTGCCATGTAGCACTACAAGAAGGCATGGCAAAAAAACATGTTCGGGTAAAAGAGAGAGTTGCCATGTGCTCACAAGCACGCTAGGGCAGTTGCCATGTAAAAAAAAGAGTTGCCATCTACTTACGTGTACGCTACGGCAGTTGCCATGTACCATGCAAAAACACATGGCAACTCGGGTAAAAAGAGTTGCCATCTGCTTACAAGCAAAGTTAGGGTAGTTGCCATATACCTGCACAAACACATGGCAACTGCCAGCTTTGGGTGTGGGCTAGGAGACGGGCGTGTGGGTGAAGTGATAAACACCCACACACCAGCCCCCTCTGCGTGCGTGAAACTAGTGTGTGGGCGAATTGCTAAACACCCACACACCAGCCCCTCGTGTGGTAAAAAAGGACGTGTGGGCGACTGGATGAATGCCCACACACCAGCTTAGTCCTACGTGGCACACAAAAACTGCTAGGACGTGCCAAGATCCGTGCAGAATTGGTTGGACGAGGATCCATACGTGTGGGCGAGTTGCCAGACGCCCATACATGTGGGCGTTAACATTTTTATTTAATTAATACAAATACATGAGAAAGTTACCTATGTTGTTGGATGCGTGTGTTATGTTGGTGCTAAATGTGTCATATGTGGCACTTCCTTTGTCAAGAAGGCGCACACAATCCAAGCACTTACCGAGGGACCCATTCATCGAGAGATCCGACTATGAAGCCCAATCAATCGTGTATCCAATCCAAATTGAATATCTCAATTGAATCATAAAAAATAGTGAGCTTACTGGAATTAGAGATTTCATTGACACAATCAAGGATTGATCGACTCAAAATCAAGGCATTAAAATTTTATACCTCAATCGAATGGAAGAGCTCCAAAATTATGTAGCATAGTGTATTAAAAAATTGAATGAGAGAGATCCTGGTGAAATTGTTGACCCGGTTAAAATCAGATGACATATTCCAATTGAAGACCTCAATTAAATGTGGGTTGTACCATAGTGTATTAAAAAAATTGAATGACAGAGCTTCTTGTGAAATTCTTGATTCGGAGAAAATAGGGTGACTCAATTCCAACTGGAGACGACAATTGATTGTGGCCTCATTGAAACTAGGGAGCTTAGTGTTATAGAGGATTATTCCTAACTGTCTTCACATTTTAACCCTGAACTTGCTTCTCAAGATGAGAGAGAGACAACTCTTTTCACTAAACCCTGTCTCACACGTCCAAATTCTTCTCTGGTTGCCCTGCTACAGAACACCACAAAATCAATCCATTACATATTCATTCAAACAATGCTCATGGGACTAAAAAAAGATACAGTACTGAATTCTTATCATGGGAATTTGCGGATAAGGTGTATACCATCGCATCTGCCTTTGCTGTTGTGCCTGGTGGTGCAGGTCCTCTCCCTGAATCCCTCGACAAGTTCCTCCCTCGGAGCGGCCCTACACGGCTACACCGTCCCCAAGCTCCACTGTCTTGGCACCAAGAAGCGCAGCGGCAACCGATCCTCATCTGCGGAAGAGCTCGAGGGTGTGGTGGGACTGCTTGGGGCGGCTGACGGCATTAGGCTAGGGTCAGCAGCACTGGCGGCGCGAGAGCATCAGGACAGCCAGGAAGGGTCGGCGTCGGCACACATGGGCTCTGGCGTGGCAGAGAGGCAAGGCAGGAGTGCAGGCGGTTGGGGGAACTGTCCTTGGCGTCAACTACCTGAAAAATACAGAGGATCGTCTACCCATCCACAAATATAGAGGACGACAGGCTTGTTTTAGAAGCTCGTCTGAAAATTTTAGGGACACATAACCATAGAGAGGATTTGTTAGAGTGGATGTCAGAGGAAATAAGAAATCGTACGAGTAGCTTATTTTGGGGACAAAGTTCTGCTACATGAGGATCAATAGCGGCGATACATGTTTGTCAGTTCAACAGCACCTGGGAAGTAAGCAACTACCCCTACACTTCAACAGCAGGCTATTCTTTAAACTTCCAATGCCCCGCAACCTGCATGCGAATTGCAGGATCTGCGAAAGGCCTCCCAAGGATGTGAGATGTAGACCAAAATCATGCGCCAAATTCAGCCATCCTGATCATCCATATAATGCTAACACTGCAAATTAGTACTATATGTTGCATCTGAGGACATGAACATCACTTGATAGGCCACCACCATCTCCTAGTTAGTGGAGGCGGCGTAAGGATGTCAATCATCGTCTCCTTCTCCCTTGGAGTCAGGGGAACCCCTCGGACAAGGTTCAGAGCCATAATGTGAACGTTAGTCCTTTGCCTATGCTTTTGGTAAGCCCAGATACCAGCTGCAACCCCACCCACAATAACCTGCACAATTTACCGTGTCAGGTTTTGAACTACCTACCCTAGAAACCCAGTTGTACATGAAATATTTAAATTCAGGGAATTAGATACTTAAATATTTTGAAGTGTTCGATTGCAGCATTTTCTGCTGCAGATTTTTATTTTATTTTACTACGCACGAATAAATGTAGTTCAAATAAGCATCACTGTCTGACTGTCTATACAGAAGTTGAGATACAACAAGGGATCAGCTAGAAACCTGGAATCCTCAGTTATTGATTAGCTTCTTTAGAAATTCAGATATTTTTACATCCATAGGTGCAAATTCACTCAATAACTATGAAAGAGAATCATCAGCATTTGTGTTAATGCTGCCTATTACTTATGAACAACATCTTGACGCAAAAGTTCGTGACAATAGATGGGTTCACCAGGGCACACCAATGCATGCATGAAACAAACAAATAATGTGCTAAGAAGTGCAAGTAATATTACTTCTAGTACAATAAAAGTATGAATAGCATGTTAAATTTGCAATTAGGCTCACCGACGATAACCATATAGCGGCAGTTTGAATATCAAATTAGGGGCATATAGAACCGTTTCGCCAAAGTCGTCTTCTAATTTTTCGTATATCTCCTTATCACTCTTGCCAGATTTTATTTCATCGCGAATTAGCTGCACAAAAATTACACATATGTGATTACCTGAGCCATGAAGCTTCCATGACATACTGCGTGTCTGGCAATAAAATTTCAATCTTTAAAGCATATAGAACTAGGGCATTTATTTATGTCAAGAATTCAAGATTAAATATTGCATGTATACATAGTGCATGGTGCAAATAAATTGCTTGTGCACCAGACAACAGTGTTCCTGTGCACCAATAGGTAATGGAAATTTAAGATAGCTGAAAAGGCATACCAGGGCAAAAATATTATCAAAGTCTTAGAAACAATCAAGTCAAAAACACATAAATATATAATCCAAGAACCAAGCCAACTGTGGCATTTGCAAGATCATCTTTGTCATTACAAACAATAAGTATAGACAGATAGAGTTCTTTCAGATAAATATATATAATAGCAAACATCATTCAAGTTTCTCAACGTTATTTTGCAGTAAACCATTGGGCGCCTGTGAACATCTTTGAGTAACGAGATACAAGTAGCTAGTTCATTTCTAAGCAAATGGTTAATTCAAACACAGTTAGGTTTGGCTGAGATCAAGAGATAAGTAAAGCAAAGGTTGGATGCTGTGGAAGCATGAAAAAATATAAAGGTATAAAAAAATCTCTGCTACTAAAAGCTTGACAACTAACTGGATGGAGAAGGTCAAGCAACTGATCATCACGAGATATATAGAACGGAAAAGTACCCTTCTAAGGAGAACTGCAACATCTGCTTGTGAATCTTCAATGGACTGGCTTCCACACTCAGTGCACCGGATGCAATAATAAAGCTACTGTTATTCCCAAATCAACAAAATTAGAAATCAAAATAGTAACCTGTAGGCATGAATTGCTATCTCCTCATTTTTATCTTAAAAGAACTGTGGACGAACAATTCGTGTGTAGCAAACAGATTCCATATGAATCGACCATATGGATGGAATAATCAATTCTAACTGCAACCAAGGAGCTCCAGACTGACTTGTAGGCATGAACTGCAACCTACATGTTTTTATGTTCAATTAAATCGTTGCTGATAATAAACAAACAGTTGAGTAACCATACTATTGGCTTGAACTAACACTAACAAAATGCTAACTTATAAGTTGTGCACAAATTGACCACCTAACTTTGGTTTGCTTTTTGGTCCTCTGCAAACTTTCATGTGCATGCCGTGCAGTGAAACTACAGCTCATAGAGGCATATCATGTGCGCTTCCATAGCAAAAGGACAACAAAAAACTAGCAGTATTTTTGGCTCCCTGGATGGAACATTGGAAAACAGTAAACAAATGTGAGTGCTGGAAAAAAAATCATACTTTGGTGTTGGTTTTAATCACTTTGTAAAGCCACGAAATCGCTTCTAAACTACCGATGTGGGACTAAAATATTTGCAGTGCCGCGGTAGCACAGTCGTGCACTTACCGCAGTGACCGTCGGCCGGTGCTCCCTCCACTTCCGCTGGCCGGAGTCGCCGCGAGAGAATACTGGAGTTCAACCCCCTCTCCGATGCGTGCGCCTCCCTCCTCGACTCAGGTGGCCGGCGATGCTCCCGTCTCCGCACCAAGACAAACTGGTCCCCCGTCGGCCAATCCGCGGTGGCCCAACGGAGGGAAACCCCAGTTCTCTATTTTTTTGACGAAAAAAAAACGGATTTCTAGAGAAGAACCTTCTGGCGGTGAGGAATGCTGGCTGGACGCCGGCGGCGTGGCTCCGATCCGGGGGTCGGGACCCGCGGGAAGGGGGAGGAGACGAGGACGAGGAGCTCTGCAGGTGGACATGGGCTGCCCATGCCCGCACCCGCGACCAAGCCCACAAAAATTGCCCTCGTGGACACCCCCCCGCGTGTAGCATCAAAAAAATGCGGGACTTGCCCGTGATGGGTACGCACAGTAGGGATCTGGTTTGGCGACGCTAACGTCACGCTAATATCCTTTTTTCCTTTCCCCTTTATTTTTATTTTTAATCTAAATGAATATATTTTAAAAATATAAATTTCCTTATATTTTTGAAAACCTCAAAATTATAAAAATGTTATCATAGTATAAAAGATCTGTTAACGCAAATGTTGTTAGCTTTTCCAAAAATGTTCACGACAATATAAAAATGTTCCTGCATTTCAAAAAAAAAAATGTGAAATTTCAGTAAAAATTTGTATACGACGTCAAAAGAGATTATTTGCATAATATAAAAATTATCATAAAACAAAAAAATGTATGTAACATTTTAATGGAATATTCTCGTGTTTCAAAAAAACATTCATTGTATTTAAAAATTTATTATAGAAATGTAAAATATGTTCATGTAGGTTAAAAATGCTTATTGTCATTTAAAAATATATGTGATATTTTTGAAAACTGTCACAACTAAAAAACATGAAATTAAAAAAATGTTTATGCAGTGTTAAACATGTTCGCATGGTTTTAAAAAATTGTTTCTTGCCATAAAAAATGTACCAATGCATATTTTGAAAAATTTCACTCCCTCTATTAACTATTATAAGAGCATTTAGATTACTAAAGTAGTGATCTAAACGCTCTTATATTAGTTTACGGAGGGAGTACCTTGTATCCAAAAAAGTGTTCAAAAAAGGGATTGAAAGAAAATGGTAATCACGTATTTGAAAATTGTTAAATATGTATAATATTTTCACAAGTATACAAAAAAATGCACATTGTGTATGAGCAGGAATGGACATCAAAACATGTATTTGCTAAAGAAACGTTAATCATGTATGTGAAAAATGCAAAACGTGTATAAAAAGTGTTTTGGGGGTATGGAAAAAATGTACAATGTGTATGAAAAAAGAATAGGCATCAAAACAACTATTTCAAGAAATTGCTAATCATGTATTTGAAAAATGCTAAATGTGTATAACAATAATGGTTCAGATGTATACAAAAAATGTATAGTGTGCATGAAAAAAAGTGGACATTAAAACATGTATTTGAAAAAAGTTAACATGTATAAAAATATGCTCCAGATGTATACAGAAAAGCACATTGTGTGTGATAATAAATAGACATGTTGTGAAAAAAAAGAAAAAAACAGTAAAAAAAGTAACAAAGAAAACTGAATAAAAACAAGGAAAATGAAAGGAAAACAACTTTAAAAACCAATGAAAATTTAAATAAGACAGCTGCAAAACAAAAGAAATGGTGAAAACCAGAGAAAACAGTGGAAAGAAATGAAAACCAAAAAAGCCAAAAAACCATTACAAAATAGCAAAACTAGTGAAAACCGAGATAGAAAGGAAACCGGTGAAAAAACAGAACACCAAGAAAAACAGTGAAGAAATAAAAGAAAGCTGAAAAAACAAAAGGAAAAAAGAAAGAAAAGGAACCATGGAGAAAACTGGGCCAAAATCAGAATAACGACCGAAGAAACCGCTCGTGAGCGAGCTTCTTCCATCGAAAACGTAGCAAACAGAAAAATCAGACTAAATGGGGCATCCGAGTATCCTAGTATCATCTCGTGGGAGAATAACCTGCAGCGAATGGATGCTACTCTCGCTATAGGCGAGATATAGTTCTCCTGTTCCCACATAACCCACTTATACGGGCACAACCTTCGGCCATGAAGAAAGGCATGGCGGTGGTGGCCATGGCTCGTTCATGGTCGAAGGTTGTGCCCATATCTCCCGACACACATCAGTCGGTCGTTCGCATGCCTTCCACGCGTGATGGCCATGGCTCCTTCATGGTCGAGGATGGCATTCATAGCACTTGCATAGCGGTCGGTTACCCGTCTGCAACGATTTCTGGCAACAATACCTTGCTCCTCCCATTTCTGCCTATGCTTGATTCCTGCTTGTATGTTCCATCGTTTCTTGCTCAAGTTTTGAGTCCAGATTTGTTTCTCCTAGAAAATATTGATCCTCTTCGGTCATGAATGAGGTCCGAACTGACTTCTCGGTGCAAAAAACAATTGGTTTTGCATTTATCGATTAACTGATCATGCATCTCATATATGAAGGAACCAAAATTATTTATTACTTGAAGAATCAAACCGGTCAGTTCGGTTAGACCGAACGCCCAATCCAACCGAAATTCTATGCAATGACCATAAAAATCCCATGCGATGACCAAAGGGACCAACCGAGATGATGACCAAGTCAAAATCATGGGGCAAAATCTCAAATTGTACACCTTGATTGGTTGTGGCAGCTTCAACCTATAGGGAGCTTAGTGAATTAAAGGAATTGTTGGCTGTCATCGTCATCAAATCTTATTGCTTCGTTGTGATCAGTGTAATCCACTACTCTATTTCCAAACTGGCTCTCTAAGGGGTTATCAGATCATATTTTGTTATATTGAGCCATTGCTTTTAAGTAGGTCAAACCACCAGGTATAGCTCCTGATATTCAATTATTTTCAAGGTCCAAGAACTAGAGATTTACTTGTTATGTTAGCTCAAGTGGAATATAACCAGAGAACATATTATGACGTAAGAGCATCTCCAACCGTTCCTATACAAAACACTCTGTAAAAGTGGTTTTTTATTGGAGCACATTTTTTAGGCCAACTCCTTGTCAAATGTTTTTTATGAATGCTGAAACTGCTGGAAATGCTCTAAGAGCATCTATAGTTGGCATCTCAAACACCCTCTATACGCCAGTGACGGCTCGGAAAATCTTGACCCAGCCGTACCCCTCATACTGGCCCTATACGTCCAGCGTGACCATGAAGGAAATATGCCCTAGAGGCAATAACAAAGTTATTATTTATATTTCCTTATATCATGACAAATGTTTATTATTCATGCTATAATTGTATTAACCGGAAACTTAGTACATGTGTGAATACATAGACAAACAGAGTGCCACTAGTATGCCTCTACTTGACTAGCTCGTTAATCAAAGATGGTTAAGTTTCCTAGCCATAGACATGAGTTGTCATTTGATAAACAGGATCACATCATTAGAGAATGATGTGATTGACTTGACCCATCCGTTAGCTTAGAACTATGATCGTTTAGTTTATTGCTATTGCTTTCTTCATAACTTATACATGTTCCTATGACTATGAGATTACGCAACTCCCGAATATCGGAGGAACACTTAGTGTGCTACGTACCAAATGTCACAACGTAACTAGGTGATTATAAAGATGCTCTACAGGTGTCTCCGATGGTGTTTCTTGAGTTGGCATAGATCGAGATTAGGATTTTTCACTCCGATTGCCGGAGAGGTATCTCTGGACCCTCTCGATAATGCACATCACTATATGCCTTGCAAGCATTGTGACTAATAAGTTAGTTGCGGGATGCTGCATTACGGAACGAGTAAAGAGACTTGCCGGTAACGAGATTGAACTAGGTATGATGATACCGACGATCGAATCTCGGGCAAGTAACATACCGATGACAAAGGGAACAACGTATGTTGTTATGCGGTTTGATCGATAAAGATCTTTGTAGAATATGTAGGAACCAATATGAGCATCCAGGTTCCGCTATTGGTTATTCACCGGATATGAGTCTCGGTCATGTCTACATAGTTCTCGAACCCGTAGGGTCCGCACGCTTAACGTTCGATGACGATCGGCATTATGAGTTTATGTGATTTGATGTACCAAAGGTTTTTCAGAGTCCCGAATGTGATCACAGACATGATGAGGAGTCTCGAAATGGTCGAGACATAAAGATTGATATATTGGATGACTATATTCGGACACGGGAATAGTTCTGAGGGTCAACGAATATATATCGGAGTGTCGGAAGGGTTATCAGAACCATCAGAGAAGTAATGGGCCTTATTGGGCCTAGGGGAGAGAGAGGGGGGCATCCAAGGGCTAGCTGCACACCCCCCATGGGCCTAGTCTGATTTGGACAAGGGGGAGGGGCGGCGCCCCCTCCTTCCTTCTCTTTCCCCTCTCCTTCCTTCTTCTCCTAGTAGTACTAGGAAAGGGGGGATCCAACTCCTACTTGGAGTAGGATTGCCCCCCTTGGGCGCGCTCTATGAGGGCCGGCCAACTTCCCCCCTTGCTCCTTTATATACGGGGGCAGGGGGCACCCTAGAACACAGAAGTTGACAAATTTTTTAGCCGTGTGCGGTGCCCTCCTCCACAGAAACACACCTCGGTCATATTTGTCGTAGTGCTTAGGCGAAGCCCTACGTCGGTAACTTCATCATCACCATCAACACGCCGTCGTGCTGACGAAACTCTCCCTTGGCCTCAGCTGGATCTAGAGTTCGAGGGACGTCACCAAGCTAAATGTGTGCAGATCGCGGAGGTGCCGTGCGTTCGGTACTTGATCGGTTGAATCGCAAAGACGTTCGACTACATCAACCGCGTTGCTCAACGCTTCCGCTTTTGGTCTATGAGGGTACGTGGACACACTCTCCCTTCTCGTTGCTATGCATCCCTAGATAGATCTTGCGTGATCGTAGGAAAATTTTGAAAGGCTACGTTCCCCAACAGTGGCATCCGAGCCAGGTCTATGCGTAGATGTTATATGCACGAGTAGAACACAAATGAGTTGTGGCATGGGTATATACATATTGATTGCCGTCACTAGTTGTTTCTTGATTCGGCGGTATTGTTGGATGAAGGGGCCCGGACCGACATTACGTGACCGCGTTCATGAGACTGGTTCTACCGACGTGCTTTGCACACAGGTGGCTGGCGGGTGTCAGTTTCTCCAAGTTTCGTTGAACCGGATTCAATGAACAGGGTTCTTTCTGAAGATCAAAAAACAATCACTATACCGCGTTGTGGTTTTTGATGCGTAGGTAAGAACGGTTCTTGCTAAGCCCGTAGCAGCCACGTAAAACTTGCAACAACAAAGTAGAGGATGTCTAACTTGTTTTTGCAGGGCATGTTGTGATGTGATATGGTCAAGACGTGATTATATAAATTATTGTATGAGATGATCATGTGTTGTAACACAGTTATCGACAACTGGTAGGAGCCATATGGTTATCGCTTTATTGTATGAAATGCAATCGCCATGTAATTGCTTTACTTTATCACTAAGCAGTAGCGATAGTCATAGAAGCAATAGTTGGCGAGACGACAACCATGCTACGATGGAGATCTAGGTGTCAAGCCAGTGATGATGGTGATCATGACGATGCTTTGGAGATGGAGATCAAAGGCACAAGATGATGATGGCCATATCATATCACTTATATTGATTGCATGTGATGTTTATCCTTTATGCATCTTATTTTTCGTAGTATGGTGGTAGCATTATAAGATGATCTCTCACTAAATTTCAAGGTATAAGTGTTCTCCCTGAGTATGCACCGTTGCTACAGTTCGTCGTGCCGAGACTGAAGGAAATATGCCCTAGAGGCAATAATAAAGTTGCTATTTATATTTCCTTATATCATGATGAATGTTTATTATTCATGCTAGAATTGTATTAACCGGAAACTTAGTACATGTGTGAATACATAGACAAAATAGAGTGTCCCTAGTATGCCTCTACTTGACTAGCTCGTTAATCAAAGATGGTTAAGTTTCCCGACCATAGACATGTGTTGTCATTTGGTGAATGGGATCACATCATTAGAGAATGATGTGATGGACAAGACCCATCCATTAGCTTAGCATAAATGATCGTTTATTTTTATTGCTACTGCTTTCATCATGACTTATCCATCTTCCTTTGACTATCAGATTATGCAACTCCCGAATACCGAAGGAACACCTAGTGTGCTATAAAATGTCACAATGTAATTGGGTGATTATAAAGATGCTCTACAGGTGTCTCCGATGGTGTTTGTTGAGTTGGCATAGATCGAGATTAGGATTTGTCACTCCGATTGTTGGAGAGGTATCTCTGGGCCCTCTCGGTAATGCTCATCACTATAAGCCTTGCAAGCAATGTGACTAAAGAGTTAGTTACGGTATGATGCATTACGGAATGAGTAAAGCGACTTGACGGTAATGAGATTGAACTAGGTATGAGGATACCAACGATTGAATCTCGGGCAAGTAACATACCGATGACAAAGGGAACAACGTATGTTGTTATGAGGTTTGACCGATAAAGATCTTCACAGAATATGTAGGAGCCAATATGAGCATCCAGGTTCCGCTATTGGTTATTGACCGGAGATGTGTATCGGTCATGTCTACATAGTTCTCGAACCCGTAGGGTCCGCACGCTTAATGTTCGATGACAATCGGTATTATGAGTTTATGTGTTTTGATGTACCAAAGGTAGTTCGGAGTCCCGGATGTGATCACGGACATGACGAGGAGTCTCGAAATGGTTGAGACATAAAGATTGATATATTGGACGATGTTATTCGGACACCTGATGAGTTCCGGGGTCACCGGATAAATATCGGAGTGCCGGGGGTTATCAGAAACCCCGGGGGGAACTAATGGCCAACATGGGCCTTGTGAGAGTGAGAGAGGAGAGGGCCCTAGGGCTGTCCGCGCCCCCCCTTGAGGAGTCCGAATTGGACTAGGAGGGGGCGGCGCCCCTCCCTTTCCTTCTCCCTCTCTCCCTCTCCTTCCTTCCCCCTCTCTTCCCTTGTTGGAAACCTACTAGGAATAGGATTCCTATTCCTATAGTAGGAATCCTACTTGGGGGCGCGCCCCATGAGGGCCGGCCAGCCTCCCCCTTGCTCCTTTATATACGGGGGCAGGGGGCACCCTAGAACACACAAGTTGACAGTTATCTTAGCCGTGTGCGGTGCCCCCTCCACATATTTCCATCTCGGTCATATCGTTGTATTGCTTAGGCGAAGCCCTATGTCGGTAACTTCATCATCACCGTCATCACGCTGTTGTGCTGACGAAATTCTCCCTCGGCCTCAGCTGGATCTAGAGTTCGAGGGACGTCACCGAGCTGAACGTGTGCAGATCGCGGAGGTGCCATGCGTTCGGTACTTGATCGGTTGGATCGCGAAGATGTTCGACTACATCAACCACGTTACTTAACGCTTCCGCTTTCGGTCTACGAGGGGATGTGGACACACTCTCCCCTCTCGTTGCTATGCATCTCCTAGATAGATCTTGCGTGATCATAGGAAAATTTTGAAATACTACGTTCCCCAACAGTGGCATCCGAGCCAGGTCTATGCGTAGATGTTATATGCACGAGTAGAACACAAAGGAGTTGTGGCGTGGGTATATACATATTGCTTGCCGTCACAAGTTGTTTCTTGATTTGGCGGTATTGTTGGATGAAGCGGCCCGGACTGACATTAGATGACTGCGTTCATGAGACTGGTTCTACCGACGTGCTTTGCACACAGGTGGCTGGCGGGTTTCAGTTTCTCCAACTTTAGTTGAATTGGATTCAATGAACAGGGTTCTTTCTTAAGATCAAAAAGCAATCACTATACCCCATTGTGGTTTTTGATGCGTAGGTAAGAACGGTTCTTGCTAAGCCCGTAGCAGCCACGTAAAACTTGCAACAACACAGTAGAGGACGTCTAACTTGTTTTTTCAGGGCATGTTGTGATGTGATATGGTCAAGACGTGATTATATAAATTACTGTATGAGATGATCATGTGTTGTAAGACAGTTATTGACAACTGGCAGGAGCCATATGGTTGTCGCTTTATTGTATGAAATGCAATCGCCATGTAATTGCTTTACTTTATCACTAAGCAGTAGCGATAGTCATAGAAGCAATAGTTGGCGAGACGACAACGATGCTACGATCGAGATCAAGGTGTCAAGCCGGTGATGATGGTGATCATGACGATGCTTTGGAGATGGAGATCAAAGGCACAAGATGATAATGGCCATATCATATCACTTATATTGATTGCATATGATGTTTATCCTTTATGCATCTTATTTTTCTTAGTACGGTGGTAGCATTATAAGATGATCTCTCACTAAATTTCAAGGTATAAGTGTTCTCCCTGAGTATGCACCGTTGCTACAGTTCGTCGTGCCGAGACTGAAGGAAATATGCCCTAGAGGCAATAATAAAGTTGCTATTTATATTTCCTTATATCATGATAAATGTTTATTATTCATGCTAGAATTGTATTAACTGGAAACTTAGTACATGTGTGAATACATAGACAAAACAGAGTGTCCCTAGTATGCCTCTACTTGACTAGCTCGTTAATCAAAGATGGTTAACTTTCCCGACCATAGACATGTGTTGTCATTTGGTGAATGGGACCACATCATTAGAGAATGATGTGATGGACAAGACCCATTCGTTAGCTTAGCATAAATGATCATTTAGTTTTATTGCTACAGCTTTCATCATGACTTATCCATCTTCCTTTGACTATGAGATTATGCAACTCCCGAATACCGAAGGAACACCTTGTGTGCTATCAAACGTCACAATGTAATTGGGTGATTATAAAGATGCTCTACAGGTGTCTCTGATGGTGTTTGTCGAGTTGGCATAGATCGAGATTAGGATTTGTCACTCCGATTGTCGGAGAGGTATCTCTGGGCCCTCTCGGTAATGCTCATCACTATAAGCCTTGCAAGCAATGTGACTAAAGAGTTAGTTACGTGATGATGCATTACAGAATGAGTAAAGAGACTTGATGGTAATGAGATTGAACTAGGTATGAGGATACCAACCATCGAATCTCGGGCAAGTAACATACCGATGACAAAGGGAACAACTTATGTTGTTATGCGGTTTAACCGATAAAGATCTTCGTAGAATATGTAGGAGCCAATATGAGCATCCAGGTTCCGCTATTGGTTATTGACCGGAGATGTGTATCGGTCATGTCTAAATAGTTCTCGAACCTGTAGGGTCCGCACGCTTAACGTTCGATGACAATCGGTATTATGAGTTTATGTGTTTTGATGCACCAAAGGTAGTTCAGAGTCCCGGATGTGATCACGGACATGACGAGGAGTCTCGAAATGGTTGAGACATAAAGATTGATATATTGGATGATGTTATTCGGACACCGGATGAGTTCCGGGGTCACCGGATAAATATCGGAGTGCCGGGGGTTATCGGAAACCCCGGGGGTACTAATGGGCCAACATGGGCCTTGTGAGAGAAAGAGGAGAGGGCCCTAGGGCTGTCCGTGCACCCCCCTTGAGGAGTCCAAATTGGACTAGGAGGGGGCGGTGCCCCCTCCCTTTCTTTCTCACTCTCTCCCTCTCCTTCCTTCCCCCTCTCTTCCGTTGTTGGAAACCTACTAGAAATAGGATTCCTATTCCTAGTAGGAATCCTACTTGGGGGCGCGCCCCATGAGGGCCGGCTGGACTCCCCCCTTGCTCCTTTATATACGGAGGCAGGGGCACCCTAGAACACACAAGTTGACAGTTGTCTTAGCCGTGTGCGGTACCCCCCTCCAAAGATTTCCACCTCGGTCATATCGTTGTAGTGCTTAGGCGAAGCCCTGCATCGGTAACTTCATCATCACCGTCATCACGTTGTTGTGCTGATGTAACTCTTCCTCAGGCTCAACTAGATCAAGAGTACGAGGGACATCACCGAGCTGAACGTGTGCTGATCGCGGAGGTGCCGTGCGTTCGATACTTGATCGGTTGGATCACGAAGACGTTCGACTACATCAACCGCGTTACTTAATGCTTCCGCTTTTGGTCTACGAGGGTACGTGGACACACTCTCCCCTCTCGTTGCTATGCATCTCCTAGATAGATCTTGCATGATCATAGGAAAATTTTGAAATGTTGCGTTCCCCAACTGTGGCTCAGAGCCAGGTCTATGCGTAGATGTTATATGCATGAGTAGAACACAAAGGAGTTGTGGGCGTGGGTATATACATATTGCTTGCCATCACTAGTTGTTTCTTGATTTGGTAGTATTGTTGGACGAAGCGGCCCGGACTGACATTACATGACCGCGTTCATGAGACTGGTTCTACCGACGTGCTTTGCACACAGGTGGCTGGTGGGTGTCTATTTCTCCAATTTTAGTTTAATCGGATTCAATGAACATGGTTCTTTCTGAAGATCAAAAATGCACACAGGTGGCTGATGGCTGACGGGTGTTTAAGTTTTGTGTTGTGAAGTTTTCAGGTTTTTGGGTCAAGATTTGATGGATTTTGGAATAAGGACTGGCAAGATCCTCAGCTTGGGATGCCCAAGGCACCCCAAGGTAAAATTCAAGGACAACCAAAAGCCTAAGCTTGGGGATGCCCCGGAAGGCATCCCCTCT
Source organism: Triticum urartu (assembly GCF_003073215.2). Lineage (NCBI taxonomy): Eukaryota > Viridiplantae > Streptophyta > Magnoliopsida > Poales > Poaceae > Triticum > Triticum urartu. The sequence continues at coordinate 500,597,396 of NC_053022.1, read as the reverse complement.
TTCGTCTTCGTCTATCGGTAACTTTACTTGAGGCTATATTTTTATTCACCACATGATATGTGCTTGCATAGAGCGTCTTGTATGATTTGAGTCTTTGCTTTTTTAGTTTAGCACAATCATCCTTACTGTACACACCTTTTGGGAGACACACACATGAATCGGAATTTATTAGAATACTCTATGTGCTTCACTTATATCTTTTGAGCTAGATAATTTTGCTCTAGTGCTTCACTTATATCTTTTTAGAGCAGGATGGTGGTTTTATTTTATAGAAATTATTGATCTCTCATGCTTCACTTATATTATTTTGAGAGTTTTTTAGAACAGCATGGTAATTTTATTTGGCTATAAAATTAGTCCTAATATGATAGGAATCCAAGATGGGTATAATAAAAACTTCCATATAGAGTGCATTGAATACTATGAGAAGTTTTATACTTGATGATTGTTTTGAGATATGAAGATGGTGATATTAGAGTCATGCTAGTTAAGTAATTGTGAAATTGGGAAATACTTGTGTTGAGGTTTGCAAGTCCCGTAGCATGCACGTATGGTAACCGTTGTGTGACAAATTTGAAGCATGAGGTGTTCTTTGATTGCATTCCTTATGAGTGGCGGTCAGGGACGAGCGATGGTCTTTTCCTACCAATCTATCCCCCTAGGAGCATGCGTGTAGTGCTTGGTTTTGATGACTAGTAGATTTTTGCAATAAGTATGCGAGTTCTTTATGACTAATGTTGAGTCCATGGATTATACGCACTCTCACCTTTCCATCATTGCTAGCCTCTTCGGTACCGTGCATTGCGCTTTCTCACCTCGAGAGTTGGTGCAAACTTCGCTGGTGCATCCAAACCCCGTGATATTATACGCTCTTTCGCACATAAACCTCCTTATATCTTCCTCAAAACAACCACCATACCTACCTATTATGGCATTTCCATAGCCGTTCCGAGATATATTGCCATGCAACTTTCCACCGTTCCATTTTTTATGACATGCTCCATCATTGTCATATTGCCTTGCATGATCATGTAGTTGACATCATATTTGTGGCAAAGCCACCGCTCATAATTTTTATACATGTCACTCTTGAATCATTGCACATCCCGGCACACCGCCAGAGGCATCCATATAGTCATATTTTGTTCTAGTATCGACTTGTAATTTTTGAGTTGTAAATAAATAGAAGTGTGATGATCATCATTATTAGAGCATTGTCCCGCGAGGAAATAAAAAAAAGAGAGAGAAAGGCCAAATAAAAAAGAGAAACAAAGGAGGAGGCCACGAGGTAGGGGGGCGCGCCTACCCCCCCAGGCGCGCCCTCCACCCTCGTGGGCCCCCTGTTGCTCCACCGACGTACTCCTTCCTCCTATATATACCTACGTACCCCCAAACGATCAGCTACGGAGCCAAAACCCTAATTCCACTGCCACAACTTTCTGTATCCACGAGATCCCATCTTGGGGCCTGTTCCGGAGCTCCGCCGGAGGGGGTATCCATCACGGAGGGCATCTACATCATCACCATAGCCCATCCGATGAAGTGTGAGTAGTTTACCTCAGACCTATGGGTCCATAGTTATTAGCTAGATGGCTTATTCTCTCTTTTTGGATCTCAATACAATGTTCTCCCCCTCTCTTGTGGAGATCTATTCGATGTAATCTTCTTTTTGCGGTGTGCTTATTGAGACCGATGAATTGTGGGTTTATGATCAAGTCTATCTATGAACAATATTTGAATCTTCTCTGAATTCTTTTATGTATGATTGGTTATCTTTGCAAGTCTCTTCGAATTATCAGTTTGGTTTGGCCTACTAGATTGATCTTTCTTGCAATGGGAGAAGTGCTTAGCTTTGGGTTCAATCTTGCGGTGTCCTTTCCCAGTGACAGTAGGGGCAGCAAGGCACGTATTGTATTGTTGCCATCGAGGATAACAAGATGGGGTTTTCATCATATTGCATGATTTTATCCCTCTACATCATGTCATCTTGCTTAAGGCGTTACTCTGTTTTCATGAACTTAATACTCTAGATGCATGCTGGATAGCGGTCGGTGAGTGGAGTAATAGTAGTAGATGCAGGCAGGAGTGGGTCTACTTGTCTCGGACGTGATGCCTATATACATGATCATACCTATATATTCTCACAACTATGCTCAATTCTGTCAATTGCTCAACAGTAATTCGTTCACCCACCGTAGAATACTTATGCTCTTGAGAGAAGCCACTAGTGAAACCTATGGCCCCTGGGTCTATCTTCATCATATTAATCTTCCAACACTTAGTTATTTCCATTGCCTTTTATTTTACTTTGCATCTTTATCATAAAAATACCAAAAATATTATCTTATCATATCTATCATATATCACTCTCGTAATTGACTATGTAGGGATTGACAACCCCTTATCGCGTTGGTTGCGAGGATTTATTTGTTTTGTGCAGGTACGAGGGACTCGTGCGTAGCCTCCTACTAGATTGATACCTTGGTTCTCAAAAACTGAGGGAAATACTTACGCTACTTTGCTGCATCATCCCTTCCTCTTCGGGGAAAACCAACGCAGTGCTCAAGAGGTAGCAGATACGTCTCCAACGTATCTATAATTCTTGATTGTTCCATGCTATTATATCATCTGTTTTGGATGTTTAATGGGCTTTAATATGCACTTTTATATTATTTTTGAGACTAACCTATTAACCGAAGGCCCAGTGCAAATTGCTGTTTTTTGCCTATTTCAGTGTTTCGCAGAAAAGGAATATCAAATGGAACGAAACCTTCGCGAGGATCTTTCTTGGAAAAAACGCAACCCAGGAGATTTGGAGTACAAGTCTGGAAGTCCGCGAAACTTCCACGAGGCAGGGGGGCGCGCCCAGGGTGGTAGGCACGCCCCCACCCTCGTGGGCCCCACGAAGCTCCACCGACCTACTTCTTTTGCATATATATATATACTCTTATACCCTGAAAACAGCCAGGAGAGCTACGAAACCACTTTTCCACCATCACAATCTTCTGTACCCGTGAGATCCCATCTGGGGCCTTTTCCGGCGATTTGCCGGAGGGGGATTCAATCACAGAGGGCTTCTACATCAACACCATAGCCTCTTTGATGATGTGTGAATAGTTTACCACAGACCTTCGGGTCCATAGTTATTAGCTAGATGGTGCTACCTCTTGCGCACTTGCGTTGGTTTTCCCTTGAAGAGGAAAGGGTGGTGCAGCAAAGTAGCGTAAGTATTTCCCTCAGTTTTTCAGAACCAAGGTATCAATCCAGTAGGAGGCTATGCGCGAGTCCCTCTCACCTACACAAAACAAATAAATCCTCGCAACCAACGCAATAAGGGGTTGTTAGTCCCTACACGGTCACTTACGAGAGTGAGATCTGATAGATATGATAAGATAATATTTTTGGTATTTTTATGATAAAGATGCAAAGTAAAATAAGAGCAATGAAAATAACTAAGTATTGGAAGATTTAATATGATGAAGATAGACCCGGGGCCATAGGTTTCACTAGTGGCTTCTCTCAAGAGCATAAGTATTCTACGGTGGGCGAACAAATTACTGTTGAGCAATTGAAATAATTGAGCATAGTTATAAGAATATCTAGGTATGATCATGTATATAGGCATCACGTCCAAGACAAGTAGACCGACTCCTGCCTGCATCAACTACTATTGCTCCACACATCGACCGCTATCCAGCATGCATCTAGAGTATTAAGTTCAAGAGAAGAGAGTAACGCTTTAAGCAAGATGACATGATGTAGAGGGATTGAGGGAGTCCTGGATTAGGGGGTCTTCGGACAGCCGTACTATATCCTTTGGCCGGACTGTTGGACTATGAAGATACAAGATTGAAGACTTCGTCCCGTGTCCGGATAGGACTCTACTTGGCGTGGAAGGCAAGCTAGGCAGTACGGATATGGATATCTCCTCCTTTGTAACCGACCTTGTGTAACCCTAACCCTCTCCGGTGTCTATATAAACCGGAAGGTTTTAGTCCGTAGGACAACATACAATCATACCATAGGCTAGCTTCTAGGGTTTAGCCTCTCCGATCTCGTGGTAGATCAACTCTTGTAATACTCATATCGTCAAGAATAAATCAAGCAGGACGTAGGGTTTTACCTCCATTAAGAGGGCCCGAACCTAGGTAAAACATCATGTCCCCTGCCTCCTATTACCATCTGCCTTATATGCACAGTTTGGGACCCCCTACCCGAGATCCGCCGGTTTTGACACCAACATTGGTGCTTTCATTGAGAGTTCCTCTGTGTCGTCGCCGTTAGGCTTGATGGCTCCTTATATCATTGATAGCGATGCAGTCTAGGGTGAGACTTTTCTCCCCGGACAGATCTTTGTGTTCGGCGGCTTCGCACTGCGGGCCAACTCGCTTGGCCATCTGGAGCAGATCGAAAGCTACGCCCCTGGCCATTAGGTCAGGTTTGGAAGCTTAAATTACACGGCCGATATCCGCGGAGACTTGATCTTCAACGGATTCGAGCCCCTGCCTTATGCGCCACACGGTCACGATGAGTACGATTTAGCTCTACCATCAGACCGTATTCAGGAGATTGCACCGGCAGCCGCTCCGAGCCTCAATTCGGAGCCAGTTGCGCCATCCATGAATGGGTGGATAGACCCCGTCACGGAGGCCGTATCCTCAGTGGCGATCGAGCTGAATATCGACCTTACCCTTCACGAGAGCCGTGTTGCCAAACTGCCGGATCCTTCCCCGGCCACGGACTCCGTACCGCCGGCGCCCGTGCCTATCAAATCCGACTGGGCGCCAACCATGGAGTTCACCTCCGCGGATATCTTTCAGCACTCGCCCTTCGGCGACATACTGAATTCATTAAAGTCTCTCTCCTTGTCAGGAGAGTCCTGGCCGAACTATGTCCGGCAGGATTGGGATGCGGATGACGAAGAAATTCGCCACCCACCCACCACCCACTTAGTAGCCACTATCGATGACTTAACCGACATGCTCGACTTCGACTCCGAAGACATCGACGGTATGGACGATGATGCAGGAGACGAACAGGAACCACTGCCCACAGGGCACTGGACGCCCACTTCATCACATGACGTATACATGGTGGACACACCAAAACAAAACGATGGCGAGGAACGGAAGGACGCAACGAAGGGTTGTCCCCTCGAGAAGCAGTCAAAGCGGCGGCGTAAGCGCCGCTCCAAATCCCGCCTCGGCAGAAACAACGATCATATAGACCCAGCATTAGAGCAGGGTGAACCATCACTGGACCACGGCAACACGGAGAATCAAACCAAACAACCCGACTCTGTCAAAGATAATAGTCCGGAGGACATCACACCGGACAGACACCCGGAGCAACAGAATGCCCGTCAAAGGCTTGTTGCCACCGCGAGGAGTCTAAAAAAGCAGAAGCAAAGGCTCAAGGCTGCACAAGATACACTCAGAATCAGATGGTGTAAAGTACTCAACACAGCAGCGAAGTACGGCGGTAATCGCCCCACCAAGAGCTACCCGAAGCGGAAGTTGCTACCTGAATTCGACGAGGAGGCCTTAGATCCCCCGCAACCAAAAATTAAAACGGCCATCTGGCCGGATAGACGACCTCACGGCCAACATAGAGCGGCAAACAACGCCGCACATAAGCCAATACGCGATCCACGCGAGGGCTCGCATCAAAATGACGACGCAACCAGATCCATCTATGGACCACGCAAGCGCGCTCCAACATATGATGCAACACAACAAACATCTGAACAACGCGGTACACCCAGATACAGGGGTGCCGCAAACCCCCTATGTTTCACCAACGAGGTGCTGGACCATGAATTTCCAGAGGGATTCAAGCCCGTAAACATAGAGGCATACGACGGAACAACATACCCTGGGGTCTGGATTGAGGACTATATCCTCCATATCCATATGGCTCGAGGAGATGATCTCCACGCCATTAAGTATTTACCCCTCAAACTCAAAGGGCCAGCTCGGCACTGGCTTAAAAGCCTCCCCGAAAGCTCCATTGGAAGCTGGGAAGAGCTCGAAGACGCTTTTCAGGCCAATTTTCAAGGGACTTATGTCCGACCTCCGGATGCAGACGATTTAAGTCATATAACTCAACAGCCCGAAGAGTCAGCCCGAAAGCTTTCAAACAGGTTTCTTACTAAAAAGAACCAAATAGTCGAATGTCCGGACGCCGAAGCCTTGGCAGCTTTTAAACACAGCGTCCGAGAGGAATGGCTTGCCAGACACCTCAGCCAAGAAAAGCCGAGAACAATGGCAGAATTAACAAGCCTCATGACCCGCTTTTGCATGGGCGAGGACAGCTGGCTAGCCCGATGCAGCACCAGCGACCCAAGTACATCCGAAGTTAGAGATGGAAACGGGAAATCACGACGCAGCAAAAATAATAAGCGTCGGAATAAAGAAGACAACCCGAAGAGCACGGCGGTAAACGCCGGATTCAGAAGCTCTCGGCCAGGTCAGCAAAAGCCGCCCTCTAAAGGCGCCAGAGATGAACTGTCTAGCCTAAACAAAATTCTAGACCAAATATGTCAGATCCATAGCACCCCTAATAAACTTGCAAATCATACCCACAGAGAATGTTGGGTCTTCAAGTAGTCCGGCAAGCTCAACGCCGAACATAAGGGGCAGGATACACCAAGCGAAGACGAAGATGAGCCTTGCAAGCAAAGCACTGGGGAACAGAAGAAATTTCCACCAGAAGTCAAAACAGTAAACGTGTTACACGTGATAAAGGGGAGAAACAAAGCGGCACTCCCAGATAAATATGCCCAAGGGCCTATCACCACGGAGTTCTGCCACTGGCCGTCTCAACCGATCACCTTCGACCATCAGGATTACTCGGCAAGTATTCGGTGCGCAGGATGGGCTGCCTTGGTATTAGATCCAATAATTGACGGATACCACTTCACACGAGTCCTAATGGACGGTGGCAGCAGTCTAAACCTGATATATCAGGACACAATCCGCAAAATGGGGATAGACCCAACAAAAATTTTCCACAGCAATACTTCCTTTAAATGTGTAACGCTAGGCCTAGGGGCTCATTGCACAGGCTCCCTGCTACTAGAGGTTATATTCGGCTTCCCTGATAACTTCTGTAGCGAAAATTTAACCTTCCACATCGCTCCGTTCCAAAGTGGCTATCAAGCACTACTTAGACGCGAAGCTTTCGCTCTCTTTAATGCAATACCGCATTACGCTTCCCACACACTTAAGATGCCCGGTCCACGTGGCATCATTACAGTAAATGGAAATATTGAGCGATCCCCACGAGCCGAAGAGAGTACGGCTGCCTTGGCAGCCGCACACTAAAACGGCCTCACCAACTAAAGCATTCGATAGGTCGTCAAGACTATGGACACGGTTAGATGAATCTGCCGCAGCTATATGTAATTCATACAGGTTTGATGGCCACACCCCTATTACAAATACAAGGGGCTCAACGCGCGTAGACAAGTGGCAATTTTTACTCATCTTGAATTGTACATGGTTTCTTTAAACCTAACTTTTTGCACGACAACTTTTCACCTAAGTTCTTCTCTTTTACAGACAACCATCATGCTACACCCATCCAGGATACGGCACAATGGAGACACAGGCGCAAATGTGCAGCAGGGACCCGTTCCAAGGATTCTTTTTAGATTAAGACCCTGCGTAAACCTTTCTTACTGTCTCTTGTTGATACACATCCCTCGGATTCTCAGTACTATTGAGAAGGATGCTGACGTCTTGGCATGTGGCCACGTCAGAATAATGCACGTACCTGGACACCAGGGGCTTCTTACAAAAGGCATTGTTTAGGCCCGGTTTATACCATAAAGACCGAATACCTTAGGGAGTGTTCAACGTCGCGATTTTGGCCTTATATGCATCAGCTCCGAATCAAGTCTGTGGTCAAACGTTGGGTTTGCCCGGCTCCTGTGTTTTGCTGCCTTACGTTCCGCTCTATCAGCTAAGGCGGCACCAGGAGAACTACTGCGATTGTGCCCCGGTTCATCCGGACGAGCACCTCAGTAGAGAAAGCTGAAAACTGACTGTCATGATATAGCATGAGACTGGTCAACCACTCGATGACCTATCGGAATGTTAGAATTCCTCCGCCTTAACGAAGGGCCGTTTCCCGGCCAGGCATGTACGCACCCCGAATTCAGGAGAGTGCTGAGCCACCAGGGGCTATATAGTAGCCCCACCGTCAAACTCCTATGGCTAAGTGAAAGTGTTAAAGCATTATAGTCCGGTTGCCTCGTTCGCTGCGCTATCACCTCCTTAATAGGACCAAGACGTTGGATTAAGTGTGAACTCGCGTCTTCTGTGAACACCTCCACATTATATGCGTGGGGGTTGAAGCCAATGACTGCAATCTTTCAGGTTATATACATATATACATAAACGGCCGCACAAGAGGCATCATATTACTTTCAGGAAAAGTATAAATACAGCCTTAATGAATTTCATAAACATTGTTTTTACAATGGGAATACATGTCACTCAAACATAATATTCTTAAAGCGTGGGCCTCTATCAAAGCACCCTCGAGAACTTCTTTGAAGTAGTGCTCGGCAGCCACTCAGCCTATGGCCGAACCCTATGCCGCAACAGTAGTGGCATCCATCTCCGCCCAGTATGCTTTGACACGGGCAAGGGCCATCCACGAGCCTTCTATGCACGCCGACCTCTTCATCGCATTAATACGCGGCACCGCACCAAGGAACTACTGCACCAAGCTGAAATAGTTGTTCGGCTTCAGCCTTTCCGGCCACAGATGATCCACGACAGACCTCATGGCGAGTCCGGGCAATCTATTGAGTTCGGCCCATTCGACAAGGCAATCAGTCAATGGAAGCGGATGCTCTGGAACGTTCAATTGCGACCAGAATAGCTTGTCCACTTCATGATCTGTTTGATCTCGGAAGTATTCAGCCGCATCAACAGTGCTCGCCGCTAAGTCCATATATGCGTCGGCCTAACTCCACAGCCGATCCAGAGGGGCATACCACGGATCGCCGAACTTCCTCCGCAGCATAAAGGGCTTCCCGGCCACAATGTCCCCGGCTTCACGCAGTTCCTCCTTCTTCGCTCTCATTACAGAGCGGGTGTCTTTGGTTGCCATTGTGGCCTTTTCAAGGTCCGTAGCCTTCGCCCGGTTTTCTTCTTCAAGAAACTGGCAGTGGTTGGCAGTGCCTTTTAACTTCACAGCCATTTTGGCCATCTTCTCTTTGCTCTCGCAATGCGCGGCCTTCTCGGCTCTTAACTCTTCGGCCGCCTTCAAAGCAACCGCATTACTACTCCTTGCTTGTTCTTTAGCTCGGGAAAGTTCCGCCCGAAGGATCTCCACGGTGGCAGCTCCATCTTCAGTCAACACATATTAAAGATACTGGAATTACGCTGCTCTTACTATGTGACATTCACCAGAAAACATCACTTACCCTGTGCCTCGTCAAGCCGCTTGTTAACAAGCTCGATGTCGCCATCCGTCGCATCCAGTTGCCGCTTTAGTTCGGCAAACTCATCAGTCCGGCTAGCCACCGGAGCTTCCACCACCTGCACATATAAGCAGTCTAGTTATTACATTGGACTACGATCCTCTATTTGCCGCCGCTCTCGGCAACAACCAGAGTCTCAGGGGCTACTATCCACACAGGGCACACCTAAAAATGTGCGGTACTATCACAAATGTATATCATTTTACATACCTCAAAGCTCGTTAGTAGACTCATAAAGGCGTCATGCAACCCGCTTTCGGCGGACGAAATCCTTTCCATCACCGTGCCCATCAACATACGGTGTTCTTCCGAGATGGTCGCTCGCTTCAGCAGATCCCTCAGTGCGTCCGACCGCATACCAGACGGCGCCGGACTCTTTTGTTTGCCCTCTTTAAGGGCCGGATACTGGGGACTTCGGGTGACCATAGGATTATCTTCTGGCCTCACCGGACCCGGGGAGGCCCTCCGTGACGACACCTCAAGGTCGCCCGCTTCTTGAGCGAGGGAGTCCGGGGGAGGCGTTTCGCTCTCCATCGTCTCCGGAAGAAGATCCCCTAAAGACGAGGTCTGTTGAGAAGGGCTAAGATCTGAACTGCAAGATAAACGCTTCGGTTATTTTCCTCGGAAGTAAGGTATAATATCTTTACTATTAAGCATTTTTTATCACTTACGGCTCGTTAGAGGGCTGATCCCCGCGCGGACTTTGTGCGGCAAGAGCACCCTCCGAGGCAGGACCCTCTAGTGGAGACTTCTTCTCCCGTTTGGAAGCCTTGGTTTCTGGATCTTCAGAGGCAGTCCTCTTCCTTCCCCGGAGCGAGAGAATGTCAGATTCTTCCCCTTGGTTATCCTCCTTCATGGAGGCGCTTATTCCCTCGGTTGGAATTGGTAGCGGTGGGGGCCCGCTTTCGCCCTCATTATTCCCCCCTTTATCTTCCTTGGAGGGCGCCAGGCAAGGCACTAGCTCGGGCATCTTTTCCAGTACCGGATTATCCAAACCCTCAGGAAGGGGGGCCGAACACTGAATCATCTTCGCTTTTGTTAGCCAGTCCTAGTCAAAGAACGATTTCTTGGAATGACATCATGATAAATGAAAGACGGTGTGTTCGGCTAGAGGATTACTTACTTGGTCGGCGGTGCGGTTGCTGCTCAGGCCCACATCCTCGGTAGTATCCGGACACTCAATTTGGGGTCCGAAGAATGATTTATACATCTCCTCATGCGTCAGGCCGAGGCAATTCTGAATAGTGCGCGGTCCTTCTGGGTTGAACTCCCACATGCGGAGGGGTCGGCGTTTGCAAGGCTGGACTCGTCGAATCAGCATGACTTGCACCACCATAACCAGACTAAAATCTCCTTCGAAGAGATCTTGAATGCGGCTCTGCAGTATAGGCACGTCCTTGGCTGGACCCCAGCTCAGCCCTCTGCTAATCCATGACATCAGTTGTGGTGGAGGGCCCGAGCGGAAGGCAGGGGCAGCCACCCACTTGGAACTTATGGGAGCTATGATGTAAAACCACTCCCGTTGCCATAATCTGGACACCTCTGGAAAGGAACCCTTTGGCCATGGAGGTCCAGCGATCTTTCTTATTAATGCGCCTCCGCACGCTACATGCTGCCCCTCGACCATCTTCGGCTTCACGCCAAAGGTCTTGAGCCACAGGCCGAAGTGAGGGATAATGCGGAGGAAGGCCTCACATACGACAATAAATGCCGAGATGTGGATAAAGGAGTCCGGGGCTAGATCGTGGAAATCTAGCCCGTAATACAACATCAAACCGCTAACGAAGGGATCCAGAGTGAGGCGTAGACCTCAGAGGAAGTGGGAGAGGAACACAACATTCTCGTTGGGTTCGGGAGTAGGGACGACTTGCCCTCGGGAGGCAGCCGATGCGAAACCTCAGCGGTCAGGTATCTGGCCTCCCTCAACTTCTTGATATCCTCTTCCGTAACGGAGGAGGGCATCCACCGGCCTTGAAGGCTAGATCCGGACATGATTGAAGGTCCGAAGCGCCTGACCTGGGCTTTGGGTGTTAGAACTCGAGGCGGGGGAAGGATTCGATTGAGCACGGGAGGAAAAAAGTAAAATCCTTGTCCCTTTATAAAGAGGGTGAATATCAAGCGTCCTCCCTGTAGCCGTTTGGGCCTTGCCTAAAATCTAGGAGTCCTAGGCACGGTTGGGTTACCCACGACCGTATTGATGAGAATCCCTTAATTAGGGGAATGTGACGCCCCTGATTTGACCGTACACTAATCATGCACGCAAATGTGTACGATCAAGATCAAGGACTCATGGGAAGATATCACAACACAACTCTACAAATAAAATAAGTCATACAAGCATCATATTACAAGCCAGGGGCCTCGAGGTCTCGAATACAAGAGCTCGATCATAGACGAGTCAGCGGAAGCAACAATATCTGAGTACAGACATAAGTTAAACAAGTCTGCCTTAAGAAGGCTAGCACAAACTGGGATACAGATCGAAAGAGGCGCAGGCCTCCTGCCTGGGATCCTCCTAACTACTCCTGGTCGTCGTCAGCGGGCATCACGTAGTAGTAGGCACCTCCGGTGTAGTAGAAGTCGTCGTTGACGGTGGCGTCTGGCTCCTGGGCTCCAACATCTGGTTGCGACAACCAGGTAGAAGGGATAGAGGGAAAAGAAGGAGAAAGCAACCGTGAGTACTCATCCAAAGTACTCGCAAGCAAGGAGCTACACTACATATGTATGCATTGGTATCAAATGGTATAAGGCTATCATATGTGGACTGAACTGCAGAAAGCCGGAATAAGAGGGGGATAGCTAGTCCTTTCGAAGACTACGCTTCTGGCAGCCTCCGTCTTGCAGCATGCAGAAGAGAATAGACTGAAGTCCTCCAAGTAGCATCGCATAGCATAATCCTAACCGATGGTCCTCCCCTCGTCGCCCTGTGAGAGAGCGATCACCGGTTGTATCTGGCACTTGGAAGGGTGTGTTTTATTAAGTATCCGGTTCTAGTTGTCATAAGGTCAAGGTACAACTCCAAGTCGTCCTGTTACCGAAGATCACGGCTATTCGAATAGATTAACTTCCCTGCAGGGGTGCACCACATACCCCAACACGCTCGATCCCATTTGGCCGGACACACTTTCCTGGGTCATGCCCGGCCTCGGAAGATCAACACGTCGCAGCCCCACCTAGGCACAACAGAGAGGTCAGCACGCCGGTCTAAACCTAAGCGCATAGGGGTCTGGGCCCATCGCCCTTAGCACACCTGCACGTTGCGAACGCGGCCGGAAGCAGAACTAGCCCCCTTAATACAAGAGCAGGCTTACGTTCCAATCCGGCGCGCACCACTCAGCCGTTGACGTCACGAAGGCTTCGGCTGATACCACGACGCCGGGATACCCATAACTACTCCCACGTAGATGGTTAGTGCGTATAGACCAAATGGCCAGACTCAGATCAAATACCCAGATCTCGTTAAGCGTGTTAAGTGTCCGCGAACGCCGACCAGGGCCAGGTCACCTCTCTCCTAGGTGGTCTCAACCTGCCCTGTCGCTCCGCCACAAAGTAACCGTCGGGGGCCGTCGGGAACCCAGGCCCACCTCTACCGGGATGGAGCCACCTGCCCCTTCAGCCCCCATCTCCGAACAGTATCATAAGTAAGGTAACTGTGTAAAGTATATAGTATATGCCCGTGATCACCTCCCGAAGTGATCACGGCCCAGTAGTTTAGCATGGCAGACGAACAAGAATGTAGGGCCACTGATGGAACACTAGCATCCTATACTAAGCAGTAGGATAGCAGGTAATGGTAACAACAGTAGTAGCAAGGACAGGCTATGCTTGAGGTTAGGAATAACGGAAAGCAGTAACATGCTACACTATTCTAATGCAAGCAGTATAGAGAAGAGTAGGCCATATCTGGTGATCAAAGGGGGGGCTTGCCTGGTTGCTCAGACAAGGAGGGGTCGTCGGTGATGTAGTCAACCACAGGGGCATCAGCATCATCACTGGGTCTACCGGAGAGAAGAGGGGGAAGAAACAGTAAATACATAGCAAGCAAGTGCATAACCGGACAACAAGCAGAGCTAGACGTGTTCTAACGCGGTATGAGGTGATACCGGTGAAGGGGGAAACATCCGGGAAAGTATCCCCGGTGTTCCGTGTTTCTGGACAGATGAACCGGAGGTGAAATGTTGCAGGTTCACTATGCTAGGGACGCGTGGCAGATGAACGGGCTGCGTATCCGGATTCGTCTCATCGTTCTGAGCAACTTTCATGTTGAAAATAATTTAATCCGAGTTACGGATTAAAAGATATGATTTTCTAAAGATTTTATTAATTTCTGAAATTTAATTAATTATTTAATTAATTCAAAAATAGATTTGTGACATCAGCATGATGTCATGCTGACATCAGCAGTCAACAGGGGTTGACTGGGTCGAACTGACGCGTGGATCCAGTGGGACCCACCTGTCATACTCCGTTAGGTTAATTAGGGTTTAGTTGAACTAATTACTGTTTAATTAAGCTAACAGGTTAACTAGATTAATTAACCAGGATTAATTAACTTAATTAATTCACTAATTAATTAATTTAATTAATTAGTAATTTAATTAATTCATTTTTATTTTATTTTTCATTTTCTTTTATAACGTTCTGTGGGTTGGGCCCCCTTTGTCATTGGCCCTTGGGGCTTAACGGGGAGGCCGGTTAACGGGCAAGGGGCGTGTGGGCGCCCGACCTCACACCTCAGGCACGGTGGCGAGGCACGCCGGGCGCCGGGCGTTGGGCGCTGCCCGAATGGCGCAGCCGCGAGCTACCGGGGTCCGGTGCCGGCGGCGGGCTGTGGCCGCGGCCACTGCTCGAGCAACAGCACCAAGGGGGGGGCACGGTGAGCGGCGGGGCCGGCGAGCGTGGTGGCTGCGGCGAAGGAAAGCAGCAGGCGGAGCTCCGGTGAGCGCGGGGCTATGCGGCAGTGGGCAGGGCCGCACAGGGCGCGCCCTGGACAAGGCCGCAAGCAGCAGCAGTAAGGAGCGGCAAGGGGGAGGGCCGGGTGCGAGCGGGAGAGCGCGAGCATGGCCGATCCGGCTATGGGAGAGAGAGGTGGAAGAGAAGGTGCTCACGTTCGGAGCAGGGGATCGGGCGGCGAGGCTCGAGGTGGTCCGACGGGGAGGAGGACGAGGAAGGCGTGCGGTCCGGGCGGGGAGGCCGGCGAGGTCCAGGCGGCGGCGCATCGAGCTCCAGGCGACGAGGTTCAGTGACGAGGGCGAGGTCGTGGTTCGGTCCGGTTTCGGAGTGGAGGGCGGCGTCCGACGCGGGGCGGGGCGTGGCGACGCCGGTGAAGTCGGTGGGGCAGCGTCGACGCGACAGGGAGATGGGGATGGGGCGCCGTGCCCGGTCCAGATCGGGCAAAGGGGGGGGGGCGAGGAGCGAGGGGAGTGAGGGTTTCGTCCCCGATCCAGAACGTGGAGGGGAGTGGGGAACGAGGAGGGGAGTGGGCGTCGTGGGGTGGCGGCGGGTGAGGGAGACGAGGGGAGAGGTGGGGATTGTGCGGGGGAGTGGGGTGGTCGGGCTAGGGTTCGGTCGCCCCAGGGGGGTTGTAGGTGCCAGCTAGGCCGGCCTGGTTGGCCCGATGGCCAACTGGACCGAGGCCTAGTGGGGGGGGTCCTTTTTTTGTATACTCTTTTCTGTTTTCTATTATAGTTGTTAATAGTTTTCAGTTTTGTAAATTTATAAGACCAGTACCTAAATGGAGGTTGTAAATTAGCCCACTTCCATAATGTATTTTGGTATTTTTAAAATATTTAGTTCGCATTTTTATAAATTTCAAAAGGGCATTTATAATAGGTTTAGCTGCTGTTTTAATTATTTTAGTGCATTGGAATAATTTATAGAAGTTTGGTTTCTTCACCATAATTACCTACACATTATTTGGCACAACCCGAACATTTTAGGTTCAATATTTTAAAAGTTTTATTATTTGCTTGATTTTGAATTTGAATCGGTTTCGAACCATCGCGAGATCGACAATAGTAACCGTGATGACGTGGCATCATTAGCAGGGAATTACTGTAGCTTAATTATCCGGGCATCACAATTCTCCTCCACTACAAGAAATCTCGTCCCGAGATTTAAGCAGGGGAGTAGGGGGGAGGTGCTGGTAGCGAGAAACCTAACGAGTCTTCTCGGTCTTGGTTGTCCTTTCGAAGAGGTTGATCCCTTTCGTTGATGTCTTCATTTCTCTACTTCCAATCACCATGATCAACTCGTCATCGTCCTACGAACGCGACCAAGGGGAAAAACTCCGGAAGAACGCATCTCCAGAAGGCTGGGCATCTGACGGTGAACTCAATAGGAAATACACAAGGTACCCCACGAGTTGTATTTCAGTGAAGTCTCTGAGTGCAATATACGATGGTACCAAAGTTTCAAACTGGCAGGCGATCATTCGTTGACTAGACAGAAGCTGGAATGGGGGTTTGAACAACGAGAATAACACGTTGTTAGATTTCAGGATGAATAATGGTATATATTTTAGCTCGTGAATCACATACGAAGCCAGGTGCACAGGACACGTTAGAGTCCGTGTTGTAAAGAAGAGTCAGGTTTCGATCTAGTGGACCTGTGGGTTATGGGCCCACCAGGTGATTTTTTTTATTTATAGGAGCAGGGACATCTTGCCTGGTCATGATAGCAAGGCATGTCAGAGAGTACCATGTCAGTTATGTCGGCAACAACGTTGGTACCAAGGGCGAGAGACTAAGAGAACCATTTTCCTGCTCGTTAAATGAGGCGGACCAATAGGTAGAGTTCTCGTCCGTCGGCGGTTACCGGAAGTTTTCAAAAGTAGTAAAAGGGTCTTGCTGACAGAATGGTACACCGAGGTGTTTACATAAGCAGGATAATATTACTGCTTAGATCATATAGATCACAAGAATGGTTAAACCAAACAATGGAAAGTAAAATATGATTATCAAATCAAACAGAACAAGGGAAGGAAAATGTGTTTAAACACATATTTCAGGAGTATATCCTTCCCAAGGACAAGCAGAGCACGATATCCATGACAGGATATAATGTAGAAAACTCTTTAGGTAAGGGGAGAGAAATTTCATGACATTACCCATACAGCGGTGTTTGGATAATTGAGCAGGAAACATTTAACATTGGGCTTCAAATGTTCTTGTTGAAAATTGGAGTACCATAGACATGCTTCGAGATAGCATTGACATGGCCAACATGTGAAGATCAGACTTTGGAAACACAAAGGATCCATCAGGAACAACTTATAGAATAAGTCTTACAATTTCCTCATGGAAGAATGGCTAACCTTGATAAAAGGATACATATATTACAACAATAGGTCCTCTGGCCAGGGATGCTAATCAAAGACACCACCTTACCGGGTTATTTAGAGACCAATGTTATAACTCTTGGAAATTGTTCCAACCATCATATCTGACCGAGTTTCAGATCTGATTGGTGTCAGGATACCTCAGACTCGGGATGTCTGAGAAGCAAAGGTGCAACACAATTTGATGGGATTACATTGTAAGATTCTCGGGAAATGAGCTATGGAAGCAAGTTCCAAAACAAGAGTTTATCATCAAACCAATGATAGGATGATGAGGTGGCTGAGGTCTCAGCGACAATTTATCGAGATTAACAAAAGATGGATTTCCACAAGTATGTGAACAAGGAGATAACAATTGTCAGATCAAATGATATAATGATGTATGTTCGAGGAAAACATCCACAATTAAACATTGGTTGACAGGTGCACCCAAAATATGGCTGGGTCGCACGAACAATGTTAGAATGGTGACTTAATGAACAAAAGAATTAGAATGAAACTATCGATCATTCACTTCAAAGCATTAGGGTTGCTAGAAGTTTTGAATTCACACCTCAAGGTTCAATTGTCGGTATTCCGATTCGAATCAACACGGGGACCAAGAAATGAACAGAGATGGCGAGAAGTAATTCTATAACAAGAATCCTTAAGAGGTGGGGCATTCCCATGACATTCTTGACATAACAGATGGTAATACTCCAAGGTAGAACACAACATAAGCTGGATGGCAAGGAACCTAAGGTGTAATACAAAACATGAACAAGTTTGTGTTGGAGAGAAGGCAAGGATGTTGTCGATGGTAACTCAAATTGCCAAGGAACAAGGGTGGTACTTATCATCATGAATTCGATTAGTATCCTGAAAGGATTCAAAATGTTGATGATGACCACGACAATTTTTGTCGAGAGATTTCATGAGGATGTAATCGATGAGCGATGACATCAAGTCAAAGGGATGATGAAGCAAGAGGTCAATGGAAGCACAGGTACGACACAAACTTGAAATCAAGCTTGCTGTTCAAGGTGAAATGATATGACAAGGAAAATCGACGTAAGCTTAGCTCATCGTCGAAAGTTGTGCTCCGGGAATAAGGACCAGGTAGCACAGTTAAAATCATCACAATAATGATATAGCCAAATAGGGTAGGAAGGACGTGATCGGGTACAAACTCATAAGAAAAGAAGATTTATAATAGTTGTTGAACCGTAGTGTGGACTCGGTTCAGTTATCGGTCTTTGAGTGTTTAATAACTCAAAGCCCATGAAAAATTGGAATAAGTGAGAATGTAGTACTTGATGAAGAACTCATAAGAGGTTATGTAGTACTTGATATTATCGAGGTACCATGGTGTAATACTCGATGGAAGATTAAAGTACAGGTTGGACTGGTGTATTGATCCACAAAAGACAAGTGCTTAAACTTGCCCGTGAAATTGGGTCAAAGAAGAACATATTGTTGAAACCACGATTGCAAAAGGCCGGATCCCAGCTATAAGAACTTATACCAAGGAAAAAATTTAATTTAAGAGAAGCTTTAATGATAAGATCTACATTGTGTCCATGGGCATGAACACAAAGTTCAAGGTCGACTCCCACTTCTTTAATGCATAACCTTACATTTACCTCCCCCTTTCGAAGTTGTAGTGTTGAAAAGTTATCTGACGAAGCGTTAGCAGGGTATAACCCGCATAACTTTCGAGGTCACACAAATTAAGGAAGGCATAGGTTCAACCCGTCAGGGTATCGTGGAAACATATACCACAAGATTTGAGAGTAAATATTACAAGCTCGAAAGTAGAGCATGGTTAGCAAAGCAGAGGATACAATTTACCAAAGGTATCACATACCCATGGAGAGGCTCACAAGGTTATTGAATAGGAAGGACACTGCCGGATAATAATCCAACAAGGGGTCCTATGGTCTACAATGGAGCTGATGCGAGCATCGGCACACAACCAGAGGAAGTAACAATGCAAAGGCATTGGATTATGGAAACAACTGACTAATCCAGAGCTCAAATGCAAAGGAATTATGATTTTCAAATCAAGGGATCAGAAGCAATGTTCTGATTAGGGATGGATAAGTTGAATAGCCTTAGGGGTACAATCGACGGCAATTGGATTTAATGAGAACCAGCTCATGTTTAAAATGACGTCTGAGCCGGAAAGTTAATTTAAAAGGATCAACTGATGACTGCGTGCATTCGCACTCTTGTTGAATCAATAGGATCAAAAGACGGTGCCTAAGGATACTGACGAATATTGTGAGACATATGGAAAGCATCCCTAATGCAAGCAGCCAAATATTGCAGAGCAATAAGCTACTAAGGATTTTTGGAGGATCGAATAGTATTTCGATGACCATTTTGAAACACATGGACAACTGGGGGATGAGCGGATACTCCATAAGTGCGAGAATTACCCGTAGGGGTATTCAGGTGATAAAGAACAGCAAGGCAGTAATCTCAAAGGATTATCGAAACAATGACGAGTATTCTGGGGTATATTGTAATAACAAGACCAACTGGGGATGAATGTAAGAATACCAACTGCAAGTAGTTACCCATAAGGGTTGACGGTGGAAGGGGAATTGCAAATGCGATGAACACAAGTTCTCGGGTTAACAGCGGAGAGTATCTTCAGGGTCTTCACGTACAGCATACGATCATCAGTAATAAGGGGCTCTTCGGGTGAAAGAGATAACGAGATCCTAATATTAGATTTAGCAAAATTCATTTAACCCGAATAGAAAAGAGCTCAGAGTCCCAGAGTAAGGATCGAGGAGTAAAAGATCCTAATACCACCCAGATGGCGACGTGGGCCCGTAAGGCACACAGCCATGTTAGTAAAAGTTTTGCAATGTCTAGACTCGACTTTGGCCATGGAGTGTGGAAGGGGGAATTCCTACAGGCAGTCGGCTCTGATACCAACTTGTGACGCCCCCGATTTGACCGTACACTAATCATGCACGCAAATGTGTACGATCAAGATCAAGGACTCACGGGAAGATATCACAACACAACTCTACAAATAAAATAAGTCATACAAGCATCATATTACAAGCCAGGGGCCTCGAGGGCTCGAATACAAGAGCTCGATCATAGACGAGTCAGCGGAAGCAACAATATCTGAGTACAGACATAAGTTAAACAAGTCTGCCTTAAGAAGGCTAGCACAAACTGGGATACAGATCGAAAGAGGCGCAGGCCTCCTGCCTGGGATCCTCCTAACTACTCCTGGTCGTCGTCAGCGGGCATCACGTAGTAGTAGGCACCTCCAGTGTAGTAGAAGTCGTCGTTGACGGTGGCGTCTGGCTCCTGGGCTCCAACATCTGGTTGCGACAACAAGGTAGAAGGGATAGAGGGAAAAGAAGGAGAAAGCAACCGTGAGTACTCATCCAAAGTACTCGCAAGCAAGGAGCTACACTACATATGTATGCATTGGTATCAAATGGTATATGGCTATCATATGTGGACTGAACTGCAGAAAGCCGGAATAAGAGGGGGATAGCTAGTCCTTTCGAAGACTACGCTTCTGGCAGCCTCCGTCTTGCAGCATGCAGAAGAGAATAGACTTAAGTCCTCCAAGTAGCATCGCATAGCATAATCCTAACCGATGGTCCTCCCCTCGTCGCCCTGTGAGAGAGCGATCACCGGTTGTATCTGGCACTTGGAAGGGTGTGTTTTATTAAGTATCCGGTTCTAGTTGTCATAAGGTCAAGGTACAACTCAAAGTCGTCCTGTTACCGAAGATCACGGCTATTCGAATAGATTAACTTCCCTGCAGGGGTGCACCACATACCCCAACACGCTCGATCCCATTTGGCCGGACACACTTTCCTGGGTCATGCCCGGCCTCGGAAGATCAACACGTCGCAGCCCCACCTAGGCAACAACAGAGAGGTCCAGCACGCCGGTCTAAAACCCTAAGCATAGGGGTCTGGGCCCATCGCCTTAGCACAACCTGCACGTTGCGAACGCGGCCGGAAGCAGAACTAGCCCCCTTATACAAGAGCAGGCTTACGTTCCAATCCGGCGCGGCACCACTCAGTCGTTGACGTCACGAAGGCTTCGGCTGATACCCACGACTCGGGATACCATAACTACGTAGATGGTTAGTGCGTATAGACCAAATGGCCAGACTCAGATCAAATACCCAGATCTCGTTAAGCGTGTTAAGTGTCCGCGAACGCCGACCAGGGCCAGGTCACCTCTCTCCTAGGTGGTCTCAACCTGCCCTGTCGCTCCGCCACAAAGTAACCGTCGGGGGCCGTCGGGAACCCAGGCCCACCTCTACCGGGATGGAGCCACCTGCCCCTTCAGCCCCCATCTCCGAACAGTATCATAAGTAAGGTAACTGTGTAAAGTATATAGTATATGCCCGTGATCACCTCCCGAAGTGATCACGGCCCAGTAGTTTAGCATGGCAGACGGACAAGAATGTAGGGCCACTGATGGAACACTAGCATCCTATACTAAGCAGTAGGATAGCAGGTAATGGTAACAACAGTAGTAGCAAGGACAGGCTATGCATCAGGATAGGAATAACGGAAAGCAGTAACATGCTACACTATTCTAATGCAAGCAGTATAGAGAAGAGTAGGCGATATCTGGTGATCAAAGGGGGGGGCTTGCCTGGTTGCTCAGACAAGGAGGGGTCGTCGGTGACGTAGTCGACCACAAGGGCATCAACATCGTCACTGGGTCTACCGGAGAGAAGAGGGGGAAGAAACAGTAAATACATAGCAAGCAAGTGCATAACCGGGACAACAAGCAGAGCTAGACGTGTTCTAACGCGGTATGAGGTGATAGCGTGAAGGGGGAAACATCCGGGAAAGTATCCCGGTGTTCCGTGTTTCTGGACAGATGAACGGAGGTGAAATGTTGCAGGTTCACTATGCTAGGGACGCGTGGCAGACGAACGGGCTGCGTATCCGGATTCGTCTCATCGTTCTGAGCAACTTTCATGTTGAAAATAATTTAATCCGAGTTACGGATTAAAAGATATGATTTTCTAAAGATTTTATTAATTTCTGAAATTTAATTAATTATTTAATTAATTCAAAAATAGATTTATGACATCAGCATGATGTCATACTGACATCACAGTCAATAGGGGTTGACTGGGTCGAACTGACGCGTGGGTCCAGTGGGACCCACCTGTCATACTCCGTTAGGTTAATTAGGGTTTAGTTGAACTAATTACTGTTTAATTAAGCTAACAGGTTAACTAGATTAATTAACCAGGATTAATTAACTTAATTAATTCACTAATTAATTAATTTAATTAATTAGTAATTTAATTAATTCATTTTTATTTTATTTTTCATTTTCTTTTATAACGTTCTGTGGGTTGGGCCCCCTTTGTCATTGGCCCTTGGGGCTTAACGGGGCGGCCGGTTAACGGGCAAGGGGCGTGTGGGTGCCCGACCTCACACCTCAGGCGCGGTGGCGAGGCACGCCGGGCGCCGGGCGTTGGGCGCTGCCCGAATGGCGCAGCCGCGAGCTACCGGGGTCCGGTGCCGGCGGCGGCTGTGGCCGCTGCCACTGCTCGAGCAACAGCACCAAGGGGGGGCACGGTGAGCGGCGGGGCCGGCGAGCGTGGTGGCTGCGGCGAAGGAAAGCAGCAGGCGGAGCTCCGGCGAGCGCGGGGCTATGCGGCAGTGGGCAGGGCCGCACAGGGCGCGCCCTGGACAAGGCCGCAAGCAGCAGCAGTAAGGAGCGGCAAGGGGGAGGGCCGGGTGCGAGCGGGAGAGCGCGAGCATGGCCGATCCGGCTACGGGAGAGAGAGGTGGAAGAGAAGGTGCTCACGTTCGGAGCAGGGGATCGGGCGGCGAGGCTCGAGGTGGTCCGACGGGGAGGAGGACGAGGAAGGCGTGCGGTCTGGGCGGGGAGGCCGGCGAGGTCCAGGCGGCGGCGCATCGAGCTCCAGGCGACGAGGTTCGGTGACGAGGGCGAGGTCGTGGTTCGGTCCGGTTTCGGAGTGGAGGGTGGCGTCGGACGCGGGGCGGGGCGTGGCGACGCCGGTGAAGTCGGTGGGGCAGCGTCGACGCGACAGGGAGATGGGGACGGGGTGCCGTGCCCGGTCCAGATCGGGCAGAGGGGGGCGAGGAGCGAGGGAAGTGAGGGTTTCGTCCCCGATCCAGAACGTCGAGGGGAGTGGGGAACGAGGAGGGGAGTGGGCGTCGTGGGGTGGCGGCGGGTGAGGGAGACGAGGGGAGAGGTGGGGATTGTGCGGGGGAGTGGGGTGGCCGGGCTAGGGTTCGGTCGCCCCAGGGGGGTTGTAGGTGCCAGCTGGGCCGGCCTGGTTGGCCCGATGGCCAACTGGGCAAAGGCCTAGTGGGGGGTCCTTTTTTTTGTATATTCTTTTCTGTTTTCTATTATAGTTGTTAATAGTTTTCAGTTTTGTAAATTTATAAGACCAGTACCTAAATGGAGGTTGTAAATTAGCCCACTTCCATAATATATTTTGGTATTTTTAAAATATTTAGTTCGCATTTTTATAAATTTCAAAAGGGCATTTATAATAGGTTTAGCTGCTGTTTTAATTATTTTAGTGCATTGGAATAATTTATAGAAGTTTGGTTTCTTCACCATAATTACCTACACATTATTTGGCACAACCCGAACATTTTAGTTTCAATATTTTAAAAGTTTTATTATTTGCTTGATTTTGAATTTGAATCGGTTTCGAACCATCGCGAGATCGACAATAGTAACCGTGATGACGTGGCATCATTAGCAGGGAATTACTGTAGCTTAATTATCCGGGCATCACAGGGAACACGATCTCTGCTTTGACAAGACATGTCAAGAAACCGCCTCGCGTTATGTGTGGAGCTGGTTGTAGAAAAACGGTTCGAATAATCACCGAGCCATGGCCTGATGTCATGTTGGCAAAGCATGTCAGCAGATTAAGATTTGTGGAAATATTATTCTCTCTACGGTGGTATGTGGAATTTATTTTGCAGGGTCGGACACTATCCTGGTATTCAAACTCTTCTGTGATGTGTTCGGAGGAGGAACCCGCCTTGCAATGCCGAAGACAACACTGCGAGCCGGACTCATCGTCATTGAAGCCTGGTTCAGGGGCTACTGAGGCAGTCCTAGATTAGGGGGTCTCCGGACAGCCGGACTATATCCTTTGGCCGGACTGTTGGACTATGAAGATACAAGATTGAAGACTTCGTCTCGTGTCCGGATAGGACTCTACTTGGCGTGGAAGGCAAGCTAGGCAGTACGGATATGGATATCTCCTCCTTTGTAACCGACCTTGTGTAACCCTAACCCTCCCCGCTGTCTATATAAACCGGAGGGTTTTAGTCCGTAGGACAACATACAATCATACCAGAGGCTAGCTTCTAGGGTTTAGCCTCTCCGATCTTGTGGTAGATCAACTCTTGTAATACTCATATCATCAAGAATAAATCAAGCAGGACGTAGGTTTTACCTCCATCAAGAGGGCCCGAACCTGGGTAAAACATCATGTCCCCTGCCTCCTGTTACCATCCGCCTTAGACGCACAGTTCGGGACCCCCTACCCGAGATCCGCCGGTTTTGACACCGACAGGGATAAATTCATGCAATATGATAAAATCCCCATCTTGTTATCCTCAATTGCAACAAAACAATACGTGCCTTGCTGCCCCTACTGTCACTGGGAAAGGACACCGCAAGATTGAACCCAAAGCTAAGCACTTCTCCCATTGCAAAAAAGATCAATCTAGTAGGCCAAACCAAAGTGATAATTCGAAGAGACTTGCAAAGATAACCAATGATACATAAAAGAATTTAGAGAAGATTCAAATATTGTTCATAGATAAACTTGATCATAAACGCACAATCCATCACAACAAACACACTGAAAAAGAAGATTACATCGAATAGATCTCCATAAGAGAGGGGGAGAACTTTGTATTGAGATCCAAAAAGAGAGAAGAAGCCATCTAGCTAATAACTCTGGACCCGAAAGTCTGAAGTAAACTACTCACACTTCATCGGAGAGGCTATGGTGTTGATGTAGAAGCCCTCCATGATCGATGCCCCCTCCGGCGGAGCTCCGAAACAGGCCCCAAGATGGGATCTCGTGGATACAGAAAGTTACGGCGGTGGAATTAGGGTTTTGGCTCCGTATCTGATTGTTTGGGGGTACGTAGGTATATATAGGAGGAAGAAGTATGTCGGTGGAGCAATAGGGGCCGCACGAGGGTGGAGGGCGCGCCTTGGGGGGTAGGCGCGTCCCCTACCTCATGGCCTTCCTGTTGGTTGCTTGACGTAGGGTCCAAGTCTCCTGGGTCTTGTTCGTTCCAAAAATCACGTTCCCAAAGGTTTCATTCCATTTGGACTCCGTTTGATATTCCTTTTCTTCGAAACCCTAAAATAGGCAAAAAACAACAATTCTGGGCTAGGCCTCCGGTTAGTAGGTTAGTCCCAAAAATAATATAAAAGTGTATAATAAAGCCCAATAATGTCGAAAACAGTAGATAATATAGCATGGAGCAATCAAAAATTATAGATACGTTGGAGACGTATCAAGCACCCCCAAGCTTAATTCCTGCTCATCCTCGAGTAGGTAAATGATAAAAACAGAATTTTTGATGTGGAATGCTACTTGGCATATTTTCAATGTAATTCTTCTTAATTATGGTATGAATATTCAGATCCGAAAGATTCAAGACAAAAGTTCAATATTGACATAGAAATAATAATACTTCAAGCATACTAACTAAGCAATTATGTCTTCTCAAAATAACATGGCCAAAGAAAGTTATCCCTACAAAATCATATAGTCTGGCTATGCTCTATCTTCACCACACAAAGTATTTAAATCATGCACAACCCCGATGACAAGCCAAGCAATTGTTTCATACTTTTGGTGTTCTCAAACTTTTTCAATCTTCACGCAATACATGAGCGTGAGCGATGGACATAGCACTTTAGGTGGAATAGAATGGTGGTTGTGGAGGAGACAAAAAGGAGAAGATAGTCTCACATCAACTAGGCGTATTAACGGGCTATCGAGATGCCCATCAATAGATATCAATGTGAGTGAGTAGGGATTGCCATGCAACGGATGCACTTGAGCTATAAGTGTATGAAAGCTCAAAAGGAAACTAAGTGGGTGTGCATCCAACTTGCTTGCTCACGAAGACCTAGGGCATTTTGAGGAAGCCCATCATTGGAATATGCAAGCCAAGTTCTATAATGAAAAATTCCCACTAGTATATGAAGGTGATAACAAAGGAGACTCTCTACTATGAAGATCATGGTGCTACTTTGAAACACAAGTGTGGTAAAAGGATAGTAGCATTGTCCCTTCTCTCCTTTTCTCTCATATTTTTTTATTTGGGCCTTTTCTCTCTTTTTTATGGCCTCTTTTTTTTCCGTCTGGAGTCTCATCCCGACTTGTGGGGGAATCATAGTCTCCATCATTCTTTCCTCACTTGGGACAATGCTCTAATAATGATGATCATCACACTTTTATTTTCTTACAACTCAAGAATTACAACTAGATACTTAGAACAAGATATGACTCTATATGAATGCCTCCGGCAGTGTACCGGGATATGCAATGACTCATGAGTGACATGTATGAAAGAATTATGAATGGTGGCTTTGCCACAAATACAATGTCAACTACATGATCATGCAAAGCAATATGACAATGATGGAGCGTGTCATAATAAATGGAACGGTGGAAAGTTGCATGGCAATATATCTCGGAATGGCTATGGAAATGCCATGATAGGTAGGTATGGTGGCTGTTTTGAGGAAGGTATATGGTGGGTGTATGATACCGGCGAAAGGTGCGCGGTATTAGAGAGGCTAGCAATGGTGGAAGGGTGAGAGTGCGTATGATCCATGGACTCAACATTAGTCATGAAGAACTCTTATACTTATTGCAAAAACATACAAGTTATCAAAGCAAAGTATTACGCGCATGCTCCTAGGGGGATAGATTGGTAGGAAAAGACCATCGCTCGTCCCCGACCGCCACTCATAAGGAAGACAATCAATAAATAAATCAGGCTCCGACTTCATCACATAACAGTTCACCATATGTGCATGCTACGGGAATCACAAACTTCAACACAAGTATTTCTCAAATTCAAAACTACTCAACTAGCATGACTCTAATATCACCATCTCCATATCTCAAAACAATTATCAAGTATCAAACTTCTCTTAGTATTCAACACACTCATAAGAGAATTTTATTATTAATCTTGTATACCTAGCATATTAGGATTATTTAGGAAAATTACCATGCTATTTAAGACTCTAAAAAATAATCTAAGTTCATGAGAGATCAATAGTTTCTATAAAACAAATCCACCACCGTGCTCTAATAGATATAAGTGAAGTACTAGAGCAAAACTATATAACTCAAAAGATATAAGTGAAGCACATAGAGTATTCTAATAATTTCCGAATCATGTGTGTCTCTCTCAAAAGGTGTGTACAGAAAATATGATTGTGGTAAACTAAAAAATAAAGACTCAAATCATACAAGACGCTCCAAGCAAAACATATATCATGTGGTGAATAAAAATATAGCTCCAAGTAAAGTTACCGATAGAAGTAGAAGAAAGAGGGGATGCCATCCGGGGCATCCCCAAGCTTTGGATTTTAGGTGTCCTTAGATTATCTTGGGGGTGCCATGGGCATCCCCAAGCTTAGTCTCTTGCCACTCCTTGTTCCATAATCCATCAAATCTTTACCCAAAACTTGAAAACTTCACAACACAAAACTTAAAGTAGAAAATCTCGTGAGCTCCGTTAGCGAAAGAAAACAAAACACCACTTCAAGGTACTTTAATGAACTCATTCTTTATTTATATTGGTGTTAAACATACTGTATTCCAACTTCTCTATGGTTTATAAACTATTTTACTAACCATAGATTCATCAAAATAAGCGAACAACACACGAAAAACAGAATCTGTCAGAAACAGAACAGTCTGTAGTAATCTGTAGCTAGCGCAAGATCTGGAACCCCAAAAATTATAAAACTAATTTCTGGACGTGAGGAATTTATCTATTAATCATCTTCAAAAAGAATTAACTAAACAGAACTTTCCAAATAAAAATGGCAGCAGTTCTCGTGAGCGCTAAAGTTTCTGTTTTTTTCAGCAAGATAACAAGACTTTCCCCAAGTCTTCCCAACGGTTCTACTTGGCACAAACACTAATTAAACACAAAAAACACAACCAAAACAGAGGCTAGATAAATTATCTATTACTAAACAGGATGAAAAAGCAAGGAATAAAAATAAAATTGGGTTGCCTGCCAACAAGCGCTATCGTTTAACGCACCTAGCTAGGCATAAAAAGCAAGGATAGATCTAGGTATGCCATCTTTGGTAGGAAATCCATAAATGGCTCTCATAATAGATTCATAAGGTAATTTAATTTTCTTTATAGGAAAGTGTTCCATGCCTTTCCTTAACGGAAATTGGAATCTAATATTTCCTTCCTTCATATCAATAATTGCACCAATCGTTCTAAGGAAAGGTCTACCAAGAATAATAGGGCATGAAGGATTGCAATCTATATTAAAAACGATAAAATCTACGGGCACATAATTCCTATTTTCAACAATAAGAACATAATTAATTCTTCCCATAGGTTTCTTAATAGTGGAATATGCAAGGTGCAAGTTTACAGAGCAATCATCAAAATCACAGAAACCTAACAAATCACACAAAGTCTTTGGAATCATGGAAATTCTCATGGCTTTGAGAGACTCATTGATATCATGCTTAGGTGGAATAGATCTAAGTTTCAAAGAATCAACATCAAGAGAAATTCTATCAACGTTCCTAGCCAACTCATCAATCTTAAGGAATTTTTCTTCAATCAAAGCATTGAAATTCTTTTGCGAAGTAATAAATTCTTTAATATTTGATTCAAAATCAGAGGGCATCTTATTATAATTTCCATAAGAATTGTTGTAGGAATTACCATAATTATTAGAGGAATTACTAGGATAAGGCCTAGGATTAAAATTTCCTCTATAAGCGTTGTTACCAACATTGTTCCTACCAACAAAATTCACATCCATAGATTCATCATTATTCTCAATCAAAGTAGACAAAGGCATATCATTAGGATCAGAAGAAACACTTTTATTAGCAAATAATTTCATAAGTTCATCCATCTTTCCACTCAAAACATTAATTTCTTCTATCGCATGCACTTTCTTATTAGTAGATCTTTCAGTGTGCTATTGAGAATAATTAACCATAATATTATCTAGGAGTTTAGTGGCTTATCCTAAAGTGATTTCCATAAAAGTGCCTCCTGCGGCCGAATCTAAAAGATTTTTAGAAGCAAAATTCAATCCGGCATAAAAATTATGTATAATCACCCACAAATTCAAACCATGAGTAGGGCAATTACATATAATTAATTTCATCCTCTCCCAAGCTTCTGCAACATGTTCATGATCGAGTTGCTTAAAATTCATAATATCGTTTCTAAGAGAGATGATCTTAGCGGGAGGAAAATACTTAGAGATAAAAGCATCTTTGCACTTATTCCACGAATCAATACTATTTGTAGGCAAAGATGAAAACCAAGATTTAGCACGATCTCTAAGAGAAAAAGGAAATAGCTTCAATTTAACAATATCATTGTCCACATCTTTGTTCTTTTGCATATCACACAAATCAACGAAGCTATTTAGATGGGTAGAGGCATCTTCACTAGGAAGGCCGGAAAATGGATCTTTCATGACAAGATTCAGCAAGCCAACATTAATTTCACAAGATTCAACATCGGTAAGAGGAGCAATCGGAGTGCTAATAAAATCATTGTTGTTGGTATTGGTAAAGTCACACAATTTAGTGTTATCTTGAGCCATCATGACAAGCAAGCAATCCAACACACATGCAAACTAGAAACGGGCAAAAAGAGGCAAATAGAGAAAGAGAGGGAGGATAGAGAGAGAGAGAGGACGAATAAAACGGCAAGGGTGAAGCGGGGGAGAGGAAAACGAGAGGCAAATGGCAAATAATGTAATGTGGGAGATAAGGGTTTGTGATGGGTACTTGGTATGTTGACTTTTGCGTAGACCTCCCCGGCAACGGCGCCGGCAATCCTTCTTGCTACCTCTTGGGCACTTGCGTTGGTTTTCCCTTGAAGAGGAAAGGGTGGTGCAGCAAAGTAGCGTAAGTATTTCCCTCAGTTTTTGAGAACCAAGGTATCAATCCAGTAGGAGGCTACGCGCGAGTCCCTCGCACCTACACAAAACAAATAAATCCTCGCAACCAATGCGATAAGGGGTTGTCAGTCCCTACACAGTCACTTACGAGAGTGAGATCTGATAGATATGATAAGATAACATTTTTGGTATTTTTATGATAAAGATGCAAAGTAAAATAAGAGCAATGAAAATAACTAAGTATTAGAAGATTTAATATGATGAAGATAGACCCCGGGGCCATAGGTTTCACTAGTGGCTTCTCTCAAGAGCATAAGTATTCTACGGTGGGTGAACAAATTACTGTTGAGCAATTGACAGAATTGAGCATAGTTATGAGAATATCTAGGTATGATCATGTATATAGGCATCACATCCAAGATAAG
The DNA here is from genome assembly GCF_003073215.2 of Triticum urartu. Lineage (NCBI taxonomy): Eukaryota > Viridiplantae > Streptophyta > Magnoliopsida > Poales > Poaceae > Triticum > Triticum urartu. The sequence goes on along the minus strand of NC_053022.1, from coordinate 500,566,976 downwards.
TAGACCGACTCCTGCCTGCATCAACTACTATTACTCCACACATCGACCGCTATCCAGCATGCATCTAGAGTATTAAGTTCAAGAGAACAGAGTAACACTTTAAGCAAGATGACATGATGTAGAGGGATAAATTCATGCAATATGATAAAATCCCCGCAAGATTGAACCCAAAGCTAAGCACTTCTCCCATTGCAAGAATGATCAATCTAGTAGGCCAGACCAAACTGATAATTCAAAGAGACTTGCAAATATAACCAATCATACATAAAAGAATTCAGAGAAGATTCAAATATTGTTCATAGATAAACTTGATCATAAACCCACAATTCATTGGTCCCAACAAACACACCGCAAAAGAAGATTACATCGAATAGATCTCCACAAGAGAGGGGGAGAACTTTGTATTGAGATCCAAAAAGAGAGAAGAAGCCATCTAGTTAATAACTATGGACCCGAAAGTCTGAAGTAAACTACTCACACTTCATCGGCGAGGCTATGGTGTTGATGTAGAAGCCCTCCGTGATCGATGCCCCCTCCGGCGGAGCTCCGGAATAGGCCCCAAGATGGGATCTCGTGGATACAGAAAGTTACGACGGTGGAATTAGGGTTTTGGCTCCATATCTGATCGTTTGGGGGTACGTAGGTATATATAGGAGGAAGAAGTACGTAGGTATATTATTTGGTTCTTC